>NW_015378194.1:0-69950 GCF_001204775.2 Aspergillus nomiae NRRL 13137 | reverse complement strand
TTTTTTTTACTTTTTTTTCAGGCCGAGTGGCATCTTGTTGCCGCTCCCTCCCGCAAACCAACGTTTCTGTTTCTGTCCTTTTTCCACACTCACGGACCATCTTCGTTCCTCCTGCCCCCTTCCCCATACTTCTGCGAAACCTCTTTTTTTTTTTTTCTTTTTTCTTCTTCTCTCTCCTTTGCATTCCATCTCCCGTCCCAACTGAGTCGACAACAACTTCGGATTGCCTTAGACAAGTGACTCCCCTCGACTTTGTCGGCGCCACCGCCAAGTGCTCTTTTCGGTCGCTCCTTTTCCCTTCCGGTCCGTTCTACCTTCATTGGTCGTGCGATCGGCTAAAGGGTGATTGATCTCCGGACGCTGGTGCCAGCGACCCTACCTTTTCCCGGGATCGCCATCGGTTCGAGATACCGACAACGTTCGTCTTGGAACGATATCCCTACTGCAGGTCCTCTTCACGTCTCGCTATTGCTTAGATCGCAAAGATGCTTCTTCCCAAGGGTGGTGTAACGTGGAAGTCGGCGAAGGCGAGGCTGCCTCCATGGAGGGCCATTCTGGTCCTGGTGACGCGGACTCGTTTCCTGGTGTCATTGGCCCTCACCGGCTTGTTGATCTTGCTGTGGCGTGGTATCAGCAAGTCCGCTTCGGAGATGCAAAAGTAAGTGCTCGACTCACTTTCAACCGGGCTTGGGCGCGACGCGCGGCGTGAACCAACCCCTGCACATGATGCACATCCTAACTCGACGGTCCAGTTTCTACTGTTACGGGCCTTCCAAGTCGCCAATGGACATGAGTCTCAACGAAATTTCCGAGTGGAATGCCCATATGCAAACCCCAGTCGTCTATAACCATCACGAAGCTTACGAAGTCAACTCCTCTACCATTCACAACATCAACCTCAACCCCATTGGCTCGAGTGCTCAAGCTGTCGCAAACGCCGAACGAGTGCTCATCCTGACGCCGCTGAGAGATGCTGCCCCATATTTGCAAAAGTACTTCGAGCTTCTCTATAAGCTGACCTATCCTCATCACCTCATTGACCTGGCTTTCCTCGTCGGCGATTCCATGGATGACACCGAAAGCGTCCTCGTCTCTGAGTTGAACCGGATCCAGGAACAAGGTGATAAGATTGCGTTCCGCAGTGCGAGCATTGTTAAGAAGGACTTTGGGGCCGATGTAAACATGAACGTTGAGGATCGGCACTCGTTCGCCGCCCAGGGCCCGCGCCGTAAGGCTATTGGCCGGGCACGCAACTATCTGCTCTACTCCGCCCTGAAGCCTGATCACTCCTGGGTTTACTGGAGAGATGTGGATATTGTCGACAGCCCCGAGACTATCCTTCAGGACTTCATGGCCCATGACCGAGATATCCTCGTTCCAAGTAAGTGGACTGCCACGGTGGTTCTATAGCAAAGGCTGACCTCTCTGCAGATATCTGGTTCCACAGATATAAGGACGGTGTTGATGTCGAGGGTCGCTGTAAGTGGAGATAACGCCTGCCGACGATGGTCAATGCTAACCCACCTTTCCAGTTGACTATAACTCGTGGATTGAGTCGGACAAGGGACGCCGGCTGCGACAAACCCTCGATCCGGACACCGTGCTGGCTGAGGGCTACAAGGAATATGATACGGGCCGCCAATATCTTGTTTCCATGGGTGACTGGAGGAATAACAAGGACGAAGAGGTCGAGCTGGACGGGATTGGTGGTGTCAACATTCTCGTCAAGGCCGACGTCCATCGTACAGGTATGTTGTGCACGGCCTTTGGCATGATTGTCCGGAGAGCTGCTCCTAACTAAGAACCCTAGGAATCAATTTCCCTGCATATGCCTTCGAGAACCAGGCCGAAACCGAGGGATTTGCGCGCATGGCGAAGCGAGCGGGATACCAGGTGTACGGCTTGCCGAATTACGTTGTGTGGCATATCGACACCGATGAAAAACCCGGCAATCTTGGAGACCGTAAAGCGTACTAAGCGCGTGGCCGGACTTGGTCCTTTTCTCACCGAGCCGGCGGCGTTCGGTTCTTTATTTTCTCCAAGACTTTAATACCCTTTTCCCCGTTGGTGTCCGTGGTTCACAACATGGGATTCTTTTCCTTCTCGTTACTTGTGCTTTTTGCCTTTACCATTCCCCCCCACTTGGACGTTTGAAACGGACATCTCATGGTTCCGGTAATTAGTCTTCTTCATGTCGCGTTCTAGGGATCGTGCTGTTTCTTTTCTATTTTTTGGCGCTATGGGGAACGTGTTCAGCGGTGTCGACGCTCATAGAGTGAACGGGTGATTTTACGCTTGTATTCCTGGTGTTGCCTTGTTCTCCTTGACGACTGTGCAAACAAGCCTACTGCCGCGGCAGGGTTTCCTACGATTGTGACGGGGGTTTCCAGTCTGCCATGGCTGGTGCTCGCACTGGGTGGCTGTTATCCGCATGATCGACATCCATGAGGGACACAGCTCAGTTCGGACTGAGCCATGTCTTGCAAAAAGGGAGCGAGGCGGTTGCCGTCGGCGAGCCAAGAACCAGGGCATAACGGTGCCTGGCGTCCATGTACATACATATATAGGCTACAATTTGTTGGGCTGTTATGATTGAGAGAGGTTAATTGATCCGTAATTCGAAAATGCAACCACGCGTGATGCAAAAAGAAGTCAAGACAGTATGAATATTCTGAGATGATAAAAAAACATAACCAACCAACATGGATCCCACCATTTCTATTTTTCCCCGCAAGACAATCCGGATAATCCCCACTTTCGACCTCCATAAATACTACTACCTCCCTCCCACCAAGTAAGACATCAGCTCTAAATCCACCGATCCGAGACATCCCGCCACACAAACAGAAACAAAAAAATACAAAAAATGTCCACCAAAAAGGAATTCATCTGCCTCGTCCCAGACAAGCCAGACGCGCTGCAGAAGCGTCTCGACGTCCGCGGGTATGTACCACACTATACTCCGCGCAACCCCCCACCATGGAACCCCCACTAACAGTGCCATTCACACATACAGTCAACACCTCGAAGGCGTAAGGCCTCTTGTCGCGAACGGCACAGTCGTCTGTGGTGGTATGTCTCGTGTGCCTTTTTTAATCATCCCCCTTGGTAGACACTTGGACGTGAGAACTGACGAAGTGTTTGACAGGTGGAACGGTCGATTCGCACCCCGGGCCCGGCGAGACCCCTTCCTTTAACGGGAGCGCTTTGATCGTTCTCGCTGAGAGTGAGGCCGAGGTGAGGGAGTTGATCGCTAAGGATATCTATGCCCGGAGTGGTGTCTGGGACGTTGAGAAGGCGCAGGTTATTCCGGTATGTTGTTGATTTTTCTTTTTCTTTTTTTTTTTGCTCGTTGAGTTGTGGTGGTTGTGGTTCTTAAGTTTGGGATACTGGGGCTGGAGTTACTATTGTCTTTGGGTTTGGGTTTGGGCTGATCTTGGTTGGTGTAGTTTATGTGTGCCGTTCGGGTTGGGAATAAGGCTCTTCCTTAGGTCTTGGATTAAGTTGGGTTTATGAGAGGGGTGGGTGCTACGATTGTATATGTGGAGGTGGGTACTTGTCCAATACGAATGTGTGTATTGTCTGTTGTACATATATATATATATATGAATATATGAATATATGAGTGGATGGAAGATCCGATTTACAGCTTCGCCTTGGGCGTCAGCATCGCCTCTGCGACCTTGCGGCGCTGGATTTTGCCCGTCGCGGTCTTGGGGATCTGGGGAACGATCCAGACCTGGGGGATAGCGTGTTAGTCAATGTGAGGTCTGTGGGGATGTGTTGGACAGGTAGTACATACCCTCTTGGGAGTCTTGAATTTCGCCAGCTTCTCTGCCATGAACGACTTGAGCTCGTCCTCCGTGGCTGTGTTGTTGCCCTTTAGGACCACCGCGGCACCGATGTCCTCGCCATAGTGTCCCTCGTCTGGGATGGCGAAGCACACGGCCTCGGCCACCTTGGGGTGGTGCAGGAGCGTGTTGTCCAGCTCGATGGGACTGATCTTCTCTCCGCCCTTGTTGATGAGCTCTTTGATACGGCCGGTGATGATCACGTAGCCGTCCGGATCCTTCTTACCCTGGTCTCCCGTGCGGAAGAACCCGTCCTTGGTGAACGAGGATTTGTTGGCGGACGGGTTGTTCAAATACCCCTTGGTGACGTTCTCACCGCGCACGCAAATCTCGGCCTCCTTGCCCTGCGGAACCTCGTTGCCGTCCTGATCGAGGATCTTGACTTCCACGCCCTGTCCAATGCCGACGCTGCCGGGCTGGCGCTTTCCGGGTGGCAGAGGGTTGCTGGTCATCTGGTGAGCGGCTTCTGTCATGGCGTATGCCTCCAGGACGGGCGCGTTGAACGTCTTCTCCAGATCCTGGAAGGTTTTGGGGGACAAGGGTGAGGAACAGGAGCGGATGAAGCGGATATTGGGGATGGGGTTGGGTAACGGGGTTTTAAGCAGAATCTGGTGGATAGTAGGCACAGCTGTGTACCAGTTTGCGTTATAGGTTACGAAATCCGACCAGAATTCATGGGCCGAGAACTTCGGAGGTACAATGACGGATCCTCCAGAGTATAGAGGCGCCAGGAATGCTGCCAGGAGACCGTGGACATGGAAAAGAGGCATCACCAGATATGTACGGTCCTGTGGCGTTAGGGCGTACGTGTCCCGGATGTTCCCTACGGCATGGTTAATATACTGCTCGTTGTAAGCTATCTGGGCACATACTCATGGTTGTGGTGAGATTCTTGTGAGTGAGTGGAACCTTTTTCCATGTCAGTATCTATAGTTTTGCCAGAACGGGACGATGACCTACAGCCTTGGGCCTGCCGGTCGTGCCACTTGTATGAAGCACAAGAGCAACATCGTCCGGCTGGGCCTGTCCGACAGTCACACCCGCGCTACCCGCCAATTTTCCGTGTTCCTTCACATCCAAAACCACCTCTGTGCCATTCCAGTAGCACTCCGCAATCGCAGCATTGTATTTCCTTCCAGCTCGCACAGCGGGGCCATTCTGGGCATACGATCCCTTAGGGATCAGCACTAACGTCGAACTAAGGTCATCGATATAGAACTCGAACTCCTCCTGCTTATAAGCGGGATTCAGTGGAGCGGCGATCGCCCGCTGCCAGGACGCGCCTAGAAACCCGACGATGAATTCGTACGAATTCACCAGCGCCAAGGACACCGCACCTCCGTGGCCAACGCCCAGCTTGGCCAACTTAGCTTGAAACTCGGCCACATGAGCGTGCAGCTGTTGATAGGTGATGTTGAGAGTAGGGGACAGGGGGGTCTGTCTCTTGGGGACCACAACAGCAATGTCGGTGCTCCGAGAGGAGAAGGACTGCGCTAAGGTGGTCATGGTGGATCGGACAAGACACTGATGATGTCTTGGCTTCAGGGATTGATATTAAGGACGTAGATCTCCGATTCGTGGATTAAAGGAAGTTGTACGATATTATCAGTTGGTTGTCACTTTTGTCACCATCCCAGGGAGTACAAGAGGAGTAGACATAGCTCAGCTCCTCTCGGCCGGTAATGGGTAGGCCAGCGGGTGTGACCGATCGCCTCCACGATTCCTGGCACGATCCGCCCTCGGGGATTATCGTCATTGTTAGGGGGGTTCTCCACTCCCCACATGACTAATTAGAAGGTGCCGTTTTCTTCCGGGTTGAGTAATTTATGTACATCCAGCAATACTAGGTAGCTGCTGGCAGCTTTCCATTCTGTTATCTTCTCAAGGTTGCTCAATCGCTTCAATCGCCATCTCTGATGCTAGTTTCTGTCTGTGAGTGCGGTCTGTTGCGTTTTAGCTATTAACAGCCCCTTACTTTGACCGATACCCGTTCAACCGTTTGAAGAGAGCTATGTCGGATACGACCGCCTGGAGTGCTAACGAGCAATCTGACTCCAATATTGAACCCCGCATACAAGTTGCAGCTTCTCGGATGTAGCCTCCAGTGTGTAAGCAGAAGTAGCCTGGGGAGAACTGCCGGACTCGAAACTCCGCAAATGGTCTTCGAGAGCAGTAGTATACGCGCAACTGCGAGGTGCAATGAGGCGACTGCAAGAGATTTCATTGCGCCTTGAATGTCTATAAACCCTGGATATAGCAAAGTATATGCGCTTATGCTAGTGGTTTAGCGGCCTTCAGCTCAGTGACCTCCTGAAGTCAGGTCAACACAAGAGGCATACGTTCAATGCCAAATAAGACATGCAAAATCTTGACTCGACGCTATGATAATTCAATCCGTAGCAATCTTTCAGTTGAGTGATCTGATCAAGTATAGTACCTGCTGGCCCTGGCTATAGTTCCTTCACCATGATAGGAGGAAGAAGAGCATCCAATAAGGATACGAATCGCTAGATGACTAAGCCATATGATCCACATGTCAAGTGATATGAGATGCAAACAAGTGCTCAAGCTGTACTCCGCACGATAGTACTTGTCTCCAACTTCTCCGACACAATAATTGTCACTCTCTTTATTCGGTTGACTTGTCTATAAAATCAACCGGACATATGGCTTCCGAGAACACCCCCTCTAAGCCCGGGGGCATGCTCTCGCTCTATGCAAATCTGCTCGATCCATCCGCCGATAACTCTCCCGGGACGATTTCTCGCGCCCCGGTCGTCTTCAAGCAAGCCTCCGAAGGCGAGTCGCAGCCAGATGAATCAGCTGCCAAGAAACAACAGCTCAATGCCGGTAGACCATAACCCTCCTCATGACCGACAGTTTCATGTATTCTTGTTTGTGATCTGATTGCTCACTTGTCCTTTGTTCTTCTGGTTTTGGCGATCAGCTTCTCTCCGATTTCAGCCTACGAAGAGACCCCAACTATCTGCGCAGAAACCAAAACCGAAGCCAGCTTTACCGAAGGCAGCCCCTGCTCCCGTACCGGCAGCGGCTCCTAAGACTACCCTTGCAGATTGGGCTAATACCGAAGAGGATGATGTCAATGACTTCTATGCTGGACCAAAAAGGCAGCGGGGTGGGCGCAAGAAGCGCAAGAAGAACAAGGATACGCGGGAATTTGCTCAGGACTGGGACGACATCTACGACCCGTCGCGGCCTAATAGTTACGAAGAATATAAGCACAGCGATGAGCAGATAGCCGAAGTTCGCGAGTGGAAGGATCGCCTCTACGCACATCGCATAGTGCGATCTCCGAGCCGAGATTCGTATAGTGATGAGGACTATGGAAGGCCAATGAACCGTATGTGTTGTCTTATAGTGATAGTGATTCTACGGCTGAACTGTTACAGGACAATTCGCCCCTCCGAGCAGCTTCGCACCACCTCCAAACCTCAACGATATGCCCCCAGCTCCCCCTCCCCCTGCTGATATACCGGATGCTGCTTCCGGAGAGGAGGCATTTGCCAAGCGTGCACAACTGCATACAAACCTAGCCGATACGGCTATGACCGACTATACACCACCACCTCCCCCAGAGGCATCTGTTACAGATGACCCTACGGGTGAAGATGCTTATCTACATCGCATTCAGATGTCGGCTGGAGCCCAGCCTATAGCAGAATCTGCGCCGCCACCACAACCACGGCCGCTAGAAGCGCTGCAACCTGCCTCTGCGACTATTTCTCGTGCACCCGTCCGCTATACTTTACCTCCCCCACCGGCAGATATACCTGCATCAGAAGCAGAGCTTGAGGAAGTTTTCGCTAAGGAGCAACCGGTGGAAGGTGAGGGTGAAGGTGAAGAGGAGGGTCAGCGCTCACTCCGGCCCGGACAGAAGGGATTTGCTCAGCGTCTGCTTGAAAAGTATGGTTGGACAAAAGGCTCTGGCTTGGGCGCAACGGGGTCGGGTATTGTCAACCCACTGCAGGTCAAGGTCGAGAAACAGAAGAAACGGCCAGACTCAGAGGGTGGTGGCTTCGCCACTCCCGCTGGCAGGGGTAAAATCATTGGTGGTGCGAGGAAGAAAGAAGACGAGGGGAAGTTTGGTCAAATGAGCGAAGTCGTTGTCTTGAAGGGCATGTTAGACGGCATGGACGTGGAAGCAGAACTAGAAGGCGACCAGGATGGGGGCTTGATGCAAGAGATCGGGGATGAGTGTTCTGAGAAGGTGGGTTCCTACTCCTCTGGTGCTGCTATGCAATTCTAACCTGAACAGTATGGAAATGTCGAACGTGTCTTCATTGCCCGCAGTGCGGCCCCTCCAGTCCCGGTATTTGTCAAATTCACCAATCAGCTATCTGCTCTAAGAGTAAGGGTCTTTAACCGAGTGATTTGGTTGTTTGTTTACTAATGCATTTCTTCCATTCAGGCTGTCAACGCCTTGGAGGGCCGAATATTCAACGGGAATCCAATCACAGCTCGGTTCTTTGACACACAGAAATTTGAGGAAGGAATATATGAATAAGAACTACAAAGGAATAGAGTTAATGAATGATACCGATAAGCTTCTGTCAGTTTTACACCAGGCACCAAATTTCTTTAGTTCAATTTGTCAGTAACACCTGGCACATCAAAACCATGTGTCAAGAGCCGACCAAACAAGTCTCATGTGTCTCTTGAGGTTTTGCAGCTTTTATCCATGAAAGTGAAGGCTCTCTTCAGCCGTGTTGTTACTGGTCTTAGTGATAGGAACTAGCCTTCTCATCACATAGGCGTTCCTCCTACCTTTGCGTCCCTCGTCTTGCGACGCGTTTGATAAGAGCACCAGTCCAAATCATCGGCAACCTTGATATAAGGCCTTTCTCGAGGCATAACAATAGTAGCAGGTATTTATATGGAGACATAAGGTTGGTATCAAGCAATTTATGATGCACCATGGCCGCCTTGTTCTGAGTCAAATTATTGGAGAGAATGGTTGGCAATAAGGAAAAGCGAGGTTGTCGTGTAACCTCGAGCTCTTTATAAATCAATACTAGTAGATATGGCAGTGGGCATCTCCTATTGCTAATTCTTACTACTGCTAGTTAGTATTTCGATATGGGGTACGCCTGTTATGCATGTAATACGTGGTAGTCAGGTGACCCAGATCAATCTCCGTAGGGCCGGCCAGCGATTGGCTGTGGGGCATCAAGCCGATGGGTTTCTAAGAGGTACTTTGGAACATTCACGGACTTCCACAGATTCAGTGACAGCGCCTCTCATTCCCACCTTTGTGTTCCCTCCCTGTTCATCTATTTTCTTTTTTCTCACTTTCTTATTTCTTTATTGCCCCCTCACCCCCCGCTGATATCATTCTACAGCTCATCCAGCTTGCCCACTCTTCACTTGGCTCTTATTTATTCTCTGGTAGATTCAACTATTCACTACCTTTTGCGCCACTTCAACGATCAAGATGTCTCTTTGTCTGAATCGCCTGACGGAAGAAAGGTATGTGATAGAATCGTTTGGCGCTCGGCTACGGCCTTGCCTCAGGTCGGCTCTTCCCGGATACTGATTGCGATCTTGTATCTGTACAGAAAGCAGTGGCGACGTGACCATCCTTTCGGATTCTACGCGAAGCCTTATCGAACCCCTCAGGGTGTGTTGGATTTGAAGCGCTGGGAGTGTGGCATCCCGGGAAAGGCGCAGACTCTCTGGGACGGCGGACTTTTCAAGCTCGATGTTACTTTTCCAGACGGTACGTTGTTATCTACTTCTCGGATGTCGCGAAGGTAGAAATGAGATTGACTAACCTATTTCTGTACAGAATACCCGACTAAGCCTCCAAAGTGTACGTATTATCACCTTTCGTTGAAGACAAACCGGGGCGGAAAGCAACGGTGACCTTGCTGGATTTCATGGCGGATAGCTAATGTTCACTACAACAGGCAAATTCGTCCCTCCTCTATTTCACCCGAATGTTTACCCCTCAGGCACCGTCTGCCTTTCAATCTTGAACGAGGAAGAAGCCTGGAAACCTGCCATCACCATTAAACAAATTCTGCTTGGCATCCAGGACCTGCTCGATGACCCCAATCCGGAGTCGCCTGCACAGGCGGAGGCATACAATCTGTTCAAGAAGGATCGGCCGGCATATGAGAAACGGGTGAGACAAGTTGTGAAGGATAACCCAACGCTTTAAGCCCTCCTTCTACGGCGGACTGGATTACGCTTTCGGGGGTTTAGTTCTTTCTTTCCCCATGTCGTCTTTCCTCACCAAATTTCTTACACGGCCATGGCGCATTATGAACGGAGGCGAACGTTGATGGCTGGTAGATAGCCACGTGGGAGTGATTTTACGTTAGCAGATATCTCACTCCATGCAGCATGTTTCTCGTTTCTTGTGCAGGGATGGGGGAGAATGAAAAGCTAGAAGGACGGGCTGTGCATTTTTCTGGCTGTGACGACTGATGGCGTATGCGCGCATCACTTTCTTTACATTTATGATCACGATCTTTTGTTTTTCTTACTCCCTCTAGCGAGCATGGCGTCTTAGCATTCACAAAATGGGTGGTTATGGACGGCGTTTTAGAACCGCTTTGTTGTTCCTTTCTTCTCTGACCCGGCCCGTTTCTTCGGGTCTTCTCTGGCAACCGTACAATCACTGTGCTCTCGCAGCTCATATGGTCATTTCTACCTAAAACGGGTGATCTGACACTTCCGTACTTAGTATGTGGGGTAGAATGATCCGCTTGGCCGATAGGGAGGAATTGGGTAAGGGGTCGAGTTGGTCTGCTCCAGACGTGCTCCAGTGAATCCCCAATACCTCCCATGGTACGAGTAGGTAGTATCTGGTCAGTTCTGTAACGTACGAGGAACCTGAAGAGAAAGGAGTAGTCATGGAATAATCAGGCTGTCATTGGAGGGCACCCGATCCAGACCCAGAGCGGTTATCTTATCAGTGAGTCACGTCCGTCAAAAAAGATTGAATAAATTGTGGCCGAAATCGCCCCTCGATTCCGCCCCGCCGGAAATCGCATTTTAAAAAGTCACTCTTCCCCATACCCTATACTTTTCCCGGAAAGCACGCGTGGCAATTCCTTTTCTTTCTCTTCTCCTTGTCACCTTGCTGCTTGTCGTTTTCTCTAGTGAGCCAATTGCTCGTCGTCATCATGTGTGGCATTTTCGCGTGTTATAAGTATGTCCCTATCGCTTCTGTTTGATCCCTGCACTCCCTCCCCGCGAAACCCTAGCAGCGGGTATGGGGCCCTTTCCGGATCAAGTCGCTAACAGTTGTTACCCTCGGCAGCCACCCCGATGTGCAAAAATTTAAGCCTACGGCTTTGCGCATGGCCAAGGCGTAAGTATTCCTCCTCTTTTGTCGGACAGCAGAATTGAGACTGATTTCGTTGCCAGCGTGCGCCACCGTGGACCCGATTGGAGTGAGTCACATTTATGTGGAAGGGTTTAGTGAAGACTATACTGAGGAAATAACAGGCGGAAACTTCATTGCTGATAAGACCAGTCAGTCAATTCCATTTCTACAAGGAACGTCCACCCATGAACTAGGAGCTAACGCATCGCAGTCCTTGCACACGAGCGTCTGTGTATCGTCGGTGTCGGTATGTGCCCTGCCAAGCTTCGCAAGCGAGGCGTCCTGCTAAGACCTTTCAGACTCTGGTGCTCAGCCCCTTGTGAACGATGACGGTTCCCTCGCTCTGGCCGTCAACGGAGAAATCTATAACCACCGCATCATCAGAAAGAACCTTAAGAACCAATATGACTTCAAGACACATTCGGATTGCGAAGTTGTTATCCCATTGGTATGTGCGAAAGGACCATTGTAGCCGCAAACACAGTGATATTATGGAGGCTGACGAGTTCAGTACATGGAACATGGCCTTGATGCCCCTAAGCACCTTGACGGCATGTTCTCTTGGGTGCTTTACGACAGAAAGCAAGACCGGGTTGTTGCGGCACGCGATCCCATTGGTGTCACTAGCTTCTACATCGGCTGGTCTTCGGAGACCCCAGGAGCTATCTACTTCGCTTCGGAGCTGAAGTCCCTGCACCCAGTTTGCGACAAGATCGAGGCTTTCCCTCCTGGCCACATTTTCGACTCGAAGACCGGCTCTATGACTCGTTATTTCCAGCCTAAGTGGTGGGATCCCACTAACGTCCCCACGACTCCTGTTGACCTTAAGGTCCTCCGTCACACCTTGGAGAAGTCTGTTCGGAAGCGTCTGATGGCTGAGGTTCCTTACGGTGTTCTGCTGTCCGGTGGTCTGGATTCCAGCTTGGTCGCCTCCATTGCCCAGCGTGAGACTCTGCGCATGCAGGAGGCTGCCAAGGTAGCCGTCCAGAACCAGACTGGCTCATCCGATCTGGTTGGCATTGACGACAGCAACGAGCTCTCTACCGTCACCACATTCCAACAGTTGCACTCCTTCTCCATCGGTCTGCCCGGTGCTCCCGATACTGAGGCTGCCCTTGAGGTGGCCAGGTACCTTGGAACCAAGCACCACGCTTTCACCTTCACCGTTGAGGATGGTATCAACGCTCTTTCCGATGTCATCTACCACTTGGAGACTTATGATGTGACTACCATCCGTGCATCTACTCCCATGTATCTCCTCAGCCGCAAGATCAAGGCCATGGGTGTGAAGATGGTTCTGAGTGGTGAGGGAAGTGACGAGATCTTCGGTGGTTACCTCTACTTCCACGCTGCCCCCAACAAGGAGGAATTCCACAAGGAGACTGTGAGACGAGTCAAGGCCCTGCACCTGGCAGACTGCCTCAGAGCGAACAAGTCGACTTCTGCTTGGGGTCTGGAAGCCCGTGTGCCTTTCTTGGACAAGAACTTCCTCGAGACTGCTATGGGTGTTGATCCTCAGGATAAGATGATCACCAAGGAGCGCATTGAGAAGTACATCCTGCGTAAAGCATTCGACACCACCGATGAGCCCGATGTCGAGCCATACCTTCCCGAGAAGATCCTCTGGCGCCAGAAGGAGCAGTTCAGCGACGGCGTTGGCTACAGCTGGATCGACGGCCTGAAGGACCATGCTGAGACTCATGTCACTGATGAAATGATGAAGAACCCTAAGCCCGAGTGGGGCAACGATATCCCTGATACCAAGGAAGCGTATGTCCTACACCTTACAAAGTCATGAGTGAGCAATAGGAACTGACCATAGCAGTTACTGGTACCGTATGATGTTCGATGAGCACTTCCCACCTTCCTGTGCATCTACTGTTGAGCGCTGGGTACCCACATGGTCGAAACAGACCGACCCTAGTGGAAGGTATGTTTGCAATGAGTCACCTCTCTCTCTTGGATTGTTCGTTACCTCAGAAGGCAAATGCTAATGTTTGACACCAGAGCTATCGCGACTCACAACGCCAAGTACGACCATGTTGAGTAAATGTTTAGATAATTATGCTTGCGATTTGTGTCGGGTGTTTGGGATAGACTCATGCAATAGAGACGTGTCTCAAAAAGTGTTTTTTCCGCCCTTAACAGGGCGGAGGGTTATGAAATCCCTTTCAAAACTGCTCTTGTATAATCATGCCTTCTTTTAGGTTAGAGCCCTCGAAATAGACCAGGTTGTAGCTCTGTTATAATTTATAGATAAAACAGTTGGGAGGCTTCCCGGCAGTTGACAAGCGGTGGTTCAGGGGGAAGGTTAAGAAGTAAACCTTGATACTACGACTAGTAGTACATAGTATGAGCTTATGCAGGTTAACCCATTGGATGAAACTTTACGCGTCCACTTGCAGATGACGGCATAGCCGCCCCAGGCATCAATGTCACGAGACTTAGCGGATTTTACCGGCAACCGAGTAGCAGCCAATCAGAGTGAGCGGCTTTTCCCGTGGTTTCCTTGTTGTTTGGGACTCAACCTTCAACGTCGCTTTTCCCCATCGCTTTCCTCCCTTCTTCTCCCCTCACCGTTTCCGTCCCCCTTCAACCGTTATATTACCTTTACGATACCCACGTTATCGTTAACCACTCCTCTCACATTCACAATGTCTGCTCCTGCTTCTTTCTCTGACATCGCCAAGGCGGCCAACGATGTATGCTCTTGTGGTTTCCTTTGATTTGCAAAAATCAACGACAAAATAAGCTTGACGGGAAGGATTTTCGTGCTAATATTCTGCGCAATAGCTCCTTAACAAGGATTTCTACCACACCAGCGCTGGTATGTGTGTCTTGCTGTTATATCTACAATTGGTGGTTACAATACTTTTCGCGCGCAACCTAGCTAACTTGATTTTTTAGCCAGCCTTGAGGTCAAGTCTAAGGCTCCCAATGGCGTCACCTTCAACGTGAAGGGCAAGAACGCCCACGAGGGTCCCATCGCTGGCTCCGTAAGTCTCACAGCTTGCATACTGCGAATGATGTCAAGTTATTGGACATGATGCTAACCGATCAATCTTATAGCTCGAGGCCAAGTATGTCGACAAGCCTACTGGTAAAGGCCCCAAAAGACGCAAACGTCCCATCCGCAAACCACCCAATTCCAATTGCCCAATATTGCGAGACGCTCGGTCCATGTTTTCATTTTCATGCGGCCAAGCCTTGTCTCAGCATCTCAAAATCTTTCTTTCATCCAGGATTAGCCATCATGCAGTCTTGCTAATATTCTGTCCCCGCCCAGGCCTCACCCTCACCCAGGCATGGACCACTGCCAACGCCCTCGACACCAAGCTCGAGCTCGACAACAACATTGCCAACGGTCTCAAGGCCGAGATCCTCACCCAGTACCAGCCTTCCAAGCAGTCCAAGGGTGCTAAGGTCAACCTTCACTTCAAGCAGCCCAACCTGCACGCCCGTGCCTTCTTCGACCTCCTGAACGGCCCCTCCGCCAACTTCGACGCTGTTCTTGGCCACGAGGGCTTCCTCGTTGGTGCTGAGGGTGGCTACGACGTCCAGAAGGCTGCCATCACCAAGTACTCCGCTGCCATTGGCTACAGCGTTCCCCAGTACACCGCTGCCATCACCGCTAGCAACAACCTGTCCGTCTTCGCTGCCAGCTACTACCACCGCGTCAACGCTCAGGTTGAGGCTGGTGCTAAGGCTACCTGGGACTCCAAGACCGGCAACTCCGTCGGCCTTGAGGTTGCCAGCAAGTACAGACTCGACCCCTCTTCCTTCGCTAAGGTATGCGAACCTTTTGTGTCTATGTGAGGTAAAACAACACTAATTGATGACAAAATAGGCCAAGATCAACGACCGTGGTGTCGCCGCTCTGGCTTACAACGTTCTGCTCCGCCCTGGTGTCACCCTTGGCCTTGGTGCTTCCTTCGATACCCAGAACCTGAACCAGGCTGCCCACAAGGTCGGTGCCAGCTTCACCTTCGAGGCTTAAATGAGTCTCTCTGTGTACTATCTCTCCACGCCTATAATACCGTGTTCCGCTAGCCTGAGGATAGCAATTTGTGAATAATATTAGACTTTTCTATCTATGGTTGCTTTCTAGATGCCATATAGCTGTACTCGGAATGGGTGCATATATATCAGGCTCTGCTGGAAACGGGCGAGTGCTATCAAATGCCAACCTTACTAATCGTGTACCGTATCTATCCATGATCAATGTATATCAGTTAGGACCCAGCCTCCCTTGATTGTAGAGCCAACGTCAGGTTGTTTGAAGAGCTCGTTCTGACATGTCCACTATGATGGATATGGTGACCATTAGTCGAACCAAAGTTGATAGGCATGGGCTGCATTATGCCCGATCCACGTAGATGAGCGTACTTATAAATCCATACAAGGGAATTGTAGCTGTGGGGGGAGCCACGACCGTGCACGATTCAATCTGGGTTATATGGTCTATTAAAGGAATCACATCCCTAGCTTTTAACAGCACTGTACATAGGGAATTAGGAAGACAACACCTTCTATATACCAAACCATAGGATACCCGCGACTCACTCTTCTTTCCGCCGAGCCGGTTTACTACCGCTAGCCTTGGTGCCCCGTTCCCCAGGCCAACCGATAAAACCCGTCATAGACCCAGCGCCCACCAGAATGCCGCAAACGATAATAAACCGCACAGCAAAATCTCCGCGACTTCCAATATACCGATCATTCATCTCCGCACCCATCTCCTTCGACCGCCTCTCCTTCCGCCTCGCATCCTCAGCTGACTGTGTCTTATAATGCCCCGGCGCATCAAAATGATTCACAGGGTTTCGATAAATAAATGCCGTAGGATCATGCTCGCTCCAGCCGCCCGCAGCCGAAGACGACGACGCTCCCCGGGGAGCCTTCCTATTCCCGTACCCCCCATGCGCATAGAACTGGGGGGCGGCCCACGGAACTGTCCCCGGCGTTTACTCAGTCCGCTAGCTGGCCGTGATCCAGCGTATGATGCCCCCTTTGTGTGCAGGTTTGCGCTGTAGCTACTGTGGCTGCCCATGGGGTGTTGGCCAGGGTTTGCGGTGCTGTGTGTTGAATGGTGGGCTATGATCCCATGTTCACGGTCGTAGGCGGCGCGTTTGGTGTGGTTGCTGAGTATTTCGTAGGCGGAGGAGATTCGGGCGAAGCGTGAGGAGGCCTTTGGGTCGTTGCGGTTGCGGTCTGGATGGTGGCGGAGGGAGAGGGCATAGAAATTTCTGGGTTGGAAGTTTTCATTGTTAGCCCCTTTCTTGCATATTAGCGAGATTGTGAATTGAGGATGGCATGTAGTGAATGCGATATTCTCGTAGTATGTATATGTGTGAATGTAATTGTATGTCTGAGGCCAGGAGACCGGGTGGTGTGGAGGGGTATACGCACTTTTTGATCTCCGCTGCTGACGCCGTTATGGGTACTTCGAGGACTTCATAGTGGTTGGGTTCACGGCTTGTTGCGCGTCTAGTTTGCGACGTCGAGAACGAAGCTGTACCGGCGTACGATGTGGGGTGAATATGGTTCCAATGTTGTGTGTGTGGATGCGTAGCCCGGAGTCGAATACCGGGGGTCCTCACGCGAGGAAATAGCATGTCTTTGGACGTGTCTGTGTTGTCATTCGATCCTGATACCGGAGGATAGGGATAGTTTGCAGTTGGAGGAGAGACCACGGGCTATTGGGAGGTGAAATAGTAGGTAGTTGGGTGAATTGGATATAGATTGGGAGCGGAAGTACTAATGGGAGGGAGGAAATTCCGCCGCTCATCGGAGGTGCTGCGTCATCGGTTGATCGGTGTTATCTGATAATCTACCCTTGGCCGATCAAAATAGGAATGGAGTAAAATATGTACGTCCGTTTAATGTATAAACGCTATTTTAGCGTATGATTGCTATTGATATGATTATTATCTTTTATTTTACCTGTTTGAAGTGTTAGACTTGTCTACATACTGTTGTTGGTTTTATAATACCGTGTGTCTCGTCCATGTATTTTGGGACTATGGCTGGAAACCGCAGGGTTTTCTCAGCACTACCGTAACTGGCACCTTCAAAAAGTCTTAGACCGAAAAATAATACATACAAATGTACACCATACACATATTCAAATATGTATATCATAGCGTTGGTATAAAAACTAGCTGTGCACGCGACAAGTTGCTATTGAGTCTCGAACCAACCCAATACAAAGTTACACCACAAGGGAAGCTTCTTGTCCAAAGTACCCTCTGCTATATTCAAATTACAGGAGAACCAAGTAGTACCTAAGGCAAGAGCGATTCTCCTGTATACGGTGGCGAAGGCGTATCCAACTATACCTGGTGCAATAATAGTAGAAGGCAGTATGTCTTGGCGTTGGAACCCTGCGATACTAAATACCGAATGCAGCCGCTCCCCTCTTTTTTTTCCGCCGTCAGATTTCTCTGCCCACCCAACGCAGGTTTTTGCATCCCGCCAACGGATTTTCATCCTTTAAATCCTTTTCATAATGGCTGCTCAGGCTAGCGAGGATCTGCAGAAGCTTGACCGTAGGTGCTTCCCCGGTTCGTGCATTGTTGATCGCACTTAAACTGATAAGATATGTCCTGTCCCAGTGAACGGCCAGGGCGGCGCCGCTAAAGCGGACGCCCCGACCGCGGGTCAAGCAGAAGCCGGAGAGGCGGAGGACGATTCGGATGACGACGCTGATGAAGGAAATGCTGCCGCCGAAGGCGGAGCCAACGGAGGTGCGCCAAACCAACCAAGATACCCCCGGCCAAGGAATACGGAACCCCGCTGACCACAACCGGTGATGTATAGCCGCCAAGAAAAAGAAGAAGCGCAAGTCTAAGAAGAAGAAGAAGGGCGGTGCCAAGGTTCAGAGCGAGCCCCCGCGGGTCCCTCTGTCTCAGCTCTTCGCCGGCAAGCAGTACCCCGAGGGCGAGATCGTCGAGTACAAGGATGATAATTCGTTCCGCACGACCAACGAAGAAAAGCGTTATCTCGACCGCATGAACAATGATTTCCTGCAGGAGTACCGTCAGGCTGCCGAGGTGCACCGTCAGGTCCGTCAGTATGCACAGAAAACCATCAAGCCGGGCCAGACCTTGACGGAGATTGCTGAGGGCATCGAGGATTCGGTGCGTGCTTTGACTGGCCACCAGGGTCTTGAGGAGGGTGACAACCTCAAGGGTGGTATGGGTTTCCCCTGCGGTCTGAGCATCAACCATTGCGCCGCTCACTACACACCGAATGCCGGCAACAAGATGGTGTTGCAGCAGGGAGATGTGATGAAGGTCGACTTCGGCGCGCATATTAACGGCCGCATTGTCGACAGTGCTTTTACTGTGGCATTCGATCCAGTTTATGACCCCCTACTTGAGGCCGTTAAGGATGCTACCAATACTGGAATTCGCGTATGCCTTCTCTGCCTCCAACTTCCTAGTTTTATACGACTTTTGCTGACTACTGAATATAGGAAGCGGGTATTGACGTCCGCATGAGCGATATTGGTGCCGCCATCCAGGAGGCCATGGAAAGTTATGAAGTTGAACTCAACGGGACCATGTATCCCGTGAAGTGTATTAGGAACCTCAACGGTCACAACATTGACCAGCACGTCATTCATGGAGGCAAGAGTGTTCCAATCGTGAAGGGTGGTGATCAGACCAAGATGGAGGAAGGTGAAGTTTTCGCCATTGAGACCTTCGGTAGTACCGGAAAGGGCTACGTGAGAGAAGACGTACGTGTGCTACTGGTTCAAGATTGTGAGTCTAGATGGAACTAACTTACTGATAGATGGAAACCTCCCACTATGCCTTGGATCCTAATGCCTCTCCGGTGCCTTTGCGTCTCTCCTCGGCCAAGAATCTGTTGAATGTGATCAACAAGAACTTCGGCACTTTGCCTTTCTGCCGTCGTTATCTTGACCGACTTGGACAGGACAAATATCTACTTGGAGTAAGTCGATAAGCTAACTAGCCTTCGGCAACCCCCGCTAACATATTCGTAGTTGAACAACCTGGTTTCGTCCGGCATTGTCCAGGACTACCCACCACTTTGCGATATCAAGGGTTCTTACACTGCCCAATATGAACATGTAAGACCGCCCCACGCTACTGTACCTGAACTTAGAATTCAGACTAACTGAGCATGCAGACTATTGTCCTTCGGCCTAACGTTAAGGAAGTGATCAGTCGTGGAGACGATTACTAAACCAGGGCGGTTGATTGGATGTTGCATATGTTACTTTGCTTATCGTATTATTATGAGATCAAGAAAACCCCAATGATAGCAATAGAAATGGTCATGAACATACTCTTCCAGTATACTTGGATCAACCCATGGATCCTGGATATCAAACCATAATTCTCGAATAGGCAAGGCGGTAGATCGGGCCAGTCACAACCATCCGTGGCGCCGGCTGGGCCCCACGTGGAAACAATCCACTCCGACTCACGTTGTCGTTGCAATTAATCAGAAGACTCGGATCGTCGCTTGCCATTGTCTCCTCTTCTTTCTCTCCTTCTCTACCCGCTCTCGACCCATGGCGTAAACCCATCACCTTTCCCTAACCCATCCCGCCCTCCTAACCATGGCCTCCGCCATCGCGACTACCGATACTCCGCATCTCCGCGTGTCCGCCGCGAAGAACAAGGGTCTCGATATAAAGAATGACCAGCAGTCGGTCAGAATTCCACCGCCAGAGTCTATAGTCGAGGACCAATTTTTTGGACATATACGGAAGAGCCTCACCGTTCAAGACGGCAAGCGATCATCAAGGCCCATCCAGAGGTGCGTTCAACGCCTTTCACCGCTTCACCGGAGGCACCGCTAATCTCATGGGTCCGTTATATCAGGTAACCAAGCTCTGCGGTCCCGAGCCTCTCACCAAATATGTGGTGTTCGGCGTTGTATCTCTCCAGATATGCTGTGCATATCTACTCCGGGACACCTCGATGCTGTCCTGGCGGTTCCTCGCTACCGCATACTTGATCGGAGCAACTGCCAACCAGAACCTCTTCCTCGCCATCCATGAAATTTCTCATAACCTTGCCTTCCGGTCCCCGATGGGCAATCGCCTATTGGCAATCTTTGCCAATCTCCCTATTGGGTTACCCTACAGCGCCGCGTTCCGGGTATGTCCTGCAGGATATAAACGCCTAGACGCTATCAGTCACTGACAATGTAATAACTAGCCCTACCACCTAACGCATCATAAATCCCTCGGCGTCACAGGCCTCGATACTGATCTTCCAACTGCCGTTGAGGCCTTCCTCCTCGACTCCCTCCTCGGCAAGGCCTTCTTCTGTACTTTCCAGATCCTCTTCTACGCCGTCCGGCCTATGTTCATCTACAGCCCGCCCTTCACCTACATCCACGCTCTGAACCTCGCCGTCCAACTCTCCTTCGACTATGCCCTCACCAAATTCTGCGGCGGCTCGCTACAGCCCTTCTTCTACCTCATTCTCAGCTCGTTCCTCGCCGGCTCGCTCCATCCATGCGCAGGCCACTTCATCGCAGAGCATTACTTCTTCTCCCAAGTCGACCACGGAACAGAGTCCATCACAGAGCAGAAGACGAAACCCACCGAAAAGAAACAGCCCCATCCCTTGGATAGCCTCCCTCCCCCCGAAACATACTCCTACTATGGACCCCTTAACATCCTGACCTACAACGTAGGTCTGCATAATGAACATCACGATTTCCCTGCCATTCCCTGGACAAGATTACATGCGCTCCATCGCATCGCGAGCGAGTTCTACGAGCCGCTGCCTTGTCATCGTTCTTGGGTCTGGGTTATCTGGACGTTTATTCTGGATAAGAATGTCGGGATGTGGTGCCGGGTTAAGAGAGCCCAGGGGGGTCGGGTTGTCGGTGGTGGCGGGAAGTCCGGACGTAGCGGAGAGACTATCTCGGCTGAATCGGCTGGGCCGGAAGAGAATGAAGATGGGTGGAAAGAGAGTGAACTTCAAAGCTGATCTGTATATGTACTATTGCTGTTCTTACTTACTGGATATGGATACTGTTGATGATTATAGAATAGAGATGATATCGTATAAACCATGTGCAATTATTTGGGAATAGGTGTTACTAGGCTTCTGGTGGTGTTGACTTGATTCATCTAATTCCAGATACAGCGGCCGTAGATATACATACGAAGAAATGAAAGGGAGGACACAAGTGCATTAACTGGGGGCGAGTGTATGATGTCTGAACGGACTGGATCAAGATACACAACACTTGATAAGGCTCGAGCTTGAACAAGGCGAGCAGAGGTGGTTAGAAACATATGATACAGGATCGGAGTACTCGTATAACTGGAAGTTGTTTTTTTTAAATAATTGTTTCTATTGCTGTTCTGTGCTTCCATTTTGGCCGTCATGATCGAATATAGGTAATCGAAGAAATGAGTAGAGGAACAGAAGAGAAAAAAGGGGTGGGAAGAAAAGAAGATGAAAGAGAAAAGGAAAGGGTAAAATGTAGAGAAAAAGAAAATAGAAACGAAAAGGGCGACAAGAGGTATGAATAAGGCAACAGCGGTGTAGAGTGCAACTGGGGAAATAACGATATAAAGGGGTGCTGAGGCTAAGAACGATGCCGCGGAAGCAACTCAAAGGGAATACAGTTCATCTGTAACAAGATAGTTCAAACATGGGGGGGTAAAACTGAGATTAGTAAGAAAAGAAATGATAAAGAGGGAAAGATCGGCAATCAGAAGAAAAAGTACGCAATCAAGAAACTAAGAAGGCACAAACCAGCCACCATATGCACCGGCACTCCGGGCTCGATGGATTGAGCGTGCTGTTGTTGCAACGCCGGCGCACCTGATTTTTCGGTCTCGCCGCCGATCTTCCTTTGCCTCAAGCCCTGGTCTGCTAGCCTGTCTTTCAGGTTCTGGATCTGCGCCTTAGCCTCGGCAAGCTGTGCACTTAGGTCTTCACCCGAGGTTGGAATAGCGCTTGCAATGGCTGCCTTTGCAGAGGAGGCCTTGGACTCATTCGTCTGTGGGGTAGAGATGTTCCGCTTATCACTGAAATCTGGCGGTGGGATTGGTGACGTGTCGTTGGCGACTTTGCTGGCAGCTCCTACGGCAGGGGTCTGGAAGTTGGCAGCGGGAGAAGTATAGGCAGGGGGCTCGTCATCCGGCACATTCTAAATCAGCGATTAGTCCTGCGGTGGCCTATGCGAAAGGCTGGGCGATAATGTGAGACGTACAACACCGTTCGTATCTCCCTGCTCGGCGGCTGGGGAGTCCTCAGCGGATAGCCAGTTCACGCGGATCTTGCGCTCCTGGATTGCAGCCTTGGAAGCCTTTTCAAACTATGAGACCGTTAGGAGATCGGTCTGTAAATATCGATCGGGAAAGACGTACGATAGAAGTGACGTTCGCAAACTCCATGTCACGAGTTACCGCAACAGTTTGGACGAGGAACTTGTCCTTGCATTTGGCATCCGCGGCGGGCTCCTCTTTCATGGCCTGTAGCAACACTTTATAATAGTTAGACTTTTGGCGGTTTCCGACATCGTAGGGTTGATTTCTGAACCCACCTTGGACATCGACGCTCTTTCCAGGTTCTATCCGTCCCGAGTTGGGGCGAACACAGTAGCTGAGGCATGTTAGTAAACACCACGATCACTGTCGGCAGAGATGAAGTGGGGGGAAAGCGACTGCGTACTGTTTCGGGGCGGTCGTTTTAACCTAGTACCGAGCAACTCTTTAGTGGGCGGTCGAGATCTCAGGGGAATGTCCTTCCGCATACCTTGAAAACAACAGGCTCCTGATTTTCATTATTGAGATGTAGGATCTGGCAGACTTCACGATTGAAGGGGCCTGCAACCAAACCGTTTAGTCCCGAGTCAATGACGAATGATTTCAACCCCGAAAGGTATACTCACGCTTGAAGGCTAACTCGGGGGGCTCGAGAATGATAGACATTTTGGAAGTCACAAGACACGAGTGCGCAGGCAGACACAAGGAGAGTTAGGACTAATATATGGGTCCCAGCGATGGAGAATGAATGTATGCGTGGTAGGGCAGCCGATGAGGCCAAGAAGGCTGGACAACAGATGACTTAGGAGGCTGAGAGAGGACCAATGTAGTTAGTCTGGTCAGGTAGAAAGTTGTACTGATGGTGATGCTGCTGGTGTATTATTCAGGCGCAATACTCGACTTGTCGCAACAATGCCAATTGGCCCCCGGCCGCGCTGACTCAGCCAACCCGCGGGTGCAAGTCAGGTGATGTCATCACGGATTATTTATCCTCTTTTCCCCTTTCATCTCATCTCAGAGATCGCCTGGTCTAGTACTTTTAACTACTATCAATGAGTGTCTTGCATTACAGAGTACGTGATTCCTCTCTCTCTGTCATGGTTCTGAACACCATTCATTACAGGCAATGAACGCAATTCCAAGAGGGGAACCATCCAGTTCCCCTTTTTGCTAATATTTCGAAAGTCTGGCCCTATTCCTCGGGATCCACTCATTGACATCCTCGGACCCTAAAAATGTTGACCCAAATCTCCCTAGTTGGTATTCGATACATGTGACGGATGTTTTGCATAAATGGTGATCGTCTCTCTAACGTTGTGGTCAATGCGTACGGAGCGCAATTCACCATACTTAATTTCTAGGGAAACCTTTGCGAGTTCCATTGGGCATTAATTAGCGTTTTAGTTAGCTGTCTGCGTCTACTGACTGACCGCTCATCGGCATTGCGTCTCCAAAGGATAGGATCTCAGGATGTTCTCCACGAAGCCAGACACTGGCCTCAAGATATGATACTGGAAACTCACCGCTACAAGAATGCGTAGTGCTGCTGTTCGATATCAAGTTCGATATTCTACAGATGCTGAGAATAGATTCTTGGGAAGGTGTTGGTTTCCCCACTAGATGTGGACTCCCAGATCTAGGACACTATAGCTTAATCATTTGAGTTAATCCTCGATACGAGAAGGACATGCCCCTACCAGCCGTAGCAATGCCTAATTTGCCAGATTTGTGCGGAGTAGATTGGGTTCTGTTAAATTCATAAGAGTTCCTAGATTGTCCACGGTCTCGACCATTACGCTACCGCTGGATTCTGCTCTGACAATATCCTCACCTGGTGATGAGCCCCAGATGTATGAAAAACATTAGTTATATCGAGCATTATAAAGCATAAAGGAATATCGGTCTATTTAGTCGGTCAAGAAGATATCCATAGAGCTGAACAATGGTATTGTGGTACTATGTCTGTACATACAGTACCGTATCGACGGTGATTAATAACAGTCAAAGTGTTCCGCTAAGTACGTCACTTGAACACCTTTCTTTACTACAGCTTCCACCCAAACATCAATTTGGATAACTCTCGAAAATCGTCATTATTCCCCTATTTCTCTTGGAATACTGAGCATATTGAGTTGTCTGTTTCCGCTCATACGTCGGCACACTCACACTACATAACGACGACCTTGTAGTACCTTGTTCTGCCCCACTTCTCCAACCGATCCCATCCATACTCAATCCCACTTCGAATCTCTCTACACCTCTCTATAACTCTTGCCACGACACTACCATGCTCCCTCCGATTTGGACCAGCTCATTGAAATGGGCTTCGATAAGGAACGAGCCGAGTTGGCCGTTACCAAGAGCGGTGGTCGTAGGTGTTCCGCCATACTACCACTGGTTGCTCTCCAAGTATCCACTAACAACGTGCTTTTCTTTCTCAGTCCAGGGTGCTTTAGAATGGCTCGAAGCGAACCAAGACAAATCTTTAGAGGAGATAAAGGCCGATGCCAATAATGATGATGAGGAAGAGGGCCCTCAGCTTCAACCAGGCGAGGAAGCTAGGAGCCTGGTCTGCAATGACTGTGGAAAGAAATTCCGAAGCCATGCACAAGCGGAATTCCACGCCTCCAAGTCTCAACATGTTGATTTCTCTGAATCTACGGAGGAACTCAAGCCTCTCACGGAGGAGGAAAAGAAAGCAAAGCTGGAGGAGCTCAGACAAAGGCTGGCAGCGAAGCGATCGGTGCAGTCTGAGCAGGATAAGATTGACCAGAAGAGAAATGAAGTAAATGCGCCACTCTGGATTACATTTGGAGGTGTATCTACTAACCACTTCGCGTATAGGAAATCCGACGAAAGAGCACTAAAGAATCCCAAGATGTGAAGGAGGAGCTCCAGAGGAAGCAAATGATGAAGGAAGCAGAGAAGAAGAAACAGGAGAAGCTGGCAGACATCGAAGCGAAACGACGTGTCAAGGCGAAGATTGAGGCTGATAAAGAAGAGCGGCGACGGAAGGCTGAGCGGGAGCGCGCAGAACGAGCGGGTGTCGCACCTCCAGCTGAACCAGCTTCTGCTCCACTGGCCACAAGCTCGGGCCCTTCCACTTCAAAGCCCGCATCTGCCTACACTGAAACTCGTCTGAGATTCCAAACTTCTAAAGGAAACATTATGAAAACGCTTCCTGTCACGACCACGCTGTTCGAGGTTGCTGCTGCTCTTAAGCAGGAGGATGGCATTGACGTTCAGAGTTTCTTGCAGACCTTCCCAAGAAAGGTTTTCGATTCTGAATTCTACGGGGAGTCGCTAAAGGACCTTGGCCTTACGCCCAGTGCAAGCCTCGTAGTCCAGTGAGTGGCTCTTGTTGGAGGTATCAGCCACAGGCAGGAGTAAATATTTATCAAGAATAGTAATGGCAAGAAGAACATTGATACCACGAGAAAACCAATCTAACCAATTAAAGCCAAGATTGTGTCGGTTTGGATCCATGGGCCTAACCCCCGACAAATAGTACTATATATGGGATCACGTGGTATCGCGACAGCCAGATTCCGTCACGCGTCGGGCTGCTGACCTTCGGCCTATCGTCATGATCTCCCACTGTGTACGCCACACGCATCGGTGTATTCCAATGATCCCCTTTCTTAACTAGTGTAACATTTATATAACTCTTAATGATGCCCGCGTGAGCCACTCCAGTGTGCTAGGCTACCGCCGCTGTTAATCCCGATCTAAGCTAACGCGTCTTAGTGTTGGCGACCAACATCGAGGCAACCCGACATGCATCATGATGCCCAACACGGCCGATACTACATCAGCAAACCCCTTCGAGGAACGTCCCCGCCGCATGAACGAGTATACAGCACGGGAGATCGCCACACTGCAAGCACGGCTCGATAAGAAATTAGGCCCCGAATACATCTCCTCTAGGCCAGGCGCCGCGGGACAGAGAGTCCATTATTTGGCTGCAGACAAATGCATTAACCTTGCCAACGAGGTCTTTGGCTTCAATGGGTGGTCGAGTTCGATACAACAAATCCAGATCGATTTCGTATGTTCTATTGATAAGAGTATATCTTTGTCGCGTTTACCCGAGATCGGACAGCTGATAAACCCCTCGTTGTAACAGGTTGACGAAAGCCCAAATACAGGGAAGATTAGTTTGGGTTTGTCAGTGGTAGTGAGGGTGACTCTGAAAGATGGGACTTACCATGAGGTATGTCCTTTCGTGGATGATATGTCTCTGAGGTGCCCAACACTAACCATCTTAAATGATATTAGGACATCGGGTACGGTCACATTGAGAATTGTAAAGGGAAAGCTGCGGCTTTCGAAAAAGCAAAGAAAGAAGGAACCACAGATGCCCTGAAACGTACATTGAGGAATTTCGGCAACGTACTGGGCAATTGCATTTATGATAAAGATTACGTATCGAAAGTGACGAAAGTGAAGACAGCACCTGTATGTGTCCTTATGGCATTTGAACGGACTAGGCTCAGACTAACATTCCCCCAGGCAAGATGGGATGTGGATGACCTTCACAGACACCCTGATTTTGCACCCATCAAGAAAGAACCAGTTCCGCGGAAGCCGATACAGGAGGATGATGATCTCCCTCCTCGCCCGACTAATGCTGGAAAGAGCAACAATAGCTCAGCCGACACCGCCTTTGATGCTGATGGAGAGTTTGGAAGTATGCAACGATAACTCAAGCTACCTTGGTACACGATTTGCTAACGATCGCAGGTGACCTATTTGACGAAGCGGACTTTGGAGTCGCCGCAACTGGAAACCCAGATGAAATAGTAATAGGCCCAGATACGCAGAGATTCCAGCAGCCACCAACGCCTATGAACCGTCAAACTGGCCCAGCCCCGTACAGGGGCCCTCAACAACATAATCCCTTAGCCGGAGCAAGACCCAACTCCGCCATTGTCACACCATCCAAGCCAGAACGACCGCTCAACCAGGCAGCTGCCCCTAGACAGATACCGCCCCCTGCTCTGAATGGCAGACCAAACCCTACTTTACCCGCTCAAAACCCGCAACACAACCTTCCAAGCGAAAGGATACAACCGGGCCAACCAAGACCTAACCAGGACACAGCCTTGCCCAGTGCAGGTGGTCAGGTGCCCATTAAACGGGAACAAGTTCCTAATCCCAACGATCCCAGACCCCAGGACATGCTCCCACCCGGAAGCTCACCGATGCCATCCGCTTCATTTTTCTCAGCCCGAGCAGTCGATCTCCTACGGGACAATCCACAAGCTAATGCAGCCCCGGCATTCGACCCCCACGCAGAAAGCCCATCAATCCGCAAGACAGCAGGTGTCGACCACACCAAGAGTGTCCCGATTTCCAAACCCATGCTTGCCGGCGTATCCCCAGTCCCCAATAACACCCGTGACTTCGTCAACCCTTCTCAAGATATGCATCGGAAAATCGGCGCCCCTGGCGGAATCGGCAGTCCCATGAATCGAGGCCAGACAACCTCATCCTACCGCCCGTTAACGAGACCAAACATCGACCCCAGGAATGCTGCGAATGCTGCAGCTGCAAACCGGGGCGTCGGGCCACAGAATCTAAACGGTAAACGACCACCTCTGAGTGACGTAACTAATGCATCCACCTTGGGCGACAGCGGGCCTGCTCCCGTCGGTGGTGCGATAGACCCTAAGAGGCCGAAAATCAACGAGGGACCTGTACCACAGCAACAGCAGCAGCAACAGCAACAGCAATAGGACCCTTATCGCATTCAGTATAGTTATACGGCAACATGAATAGAGTACCCATGGTTACGCGGAGATCGTCCAGGCATCGCATCGTTATAGGCCATCTCATCGGTAGTTCAAAGGCATAGGCGTTCAGGATTGGGAAACGGATAATGGAACTCTGGGTTCAAATGTAATGAGTGTTCTTGATGGATGTTATTTTCGTTATATTCTGCGCACACTAGCTCGAGGCGTGTCTCCTTAGACAAGTATGTGGCTGGCTTGCCTGCGAAAACCACATAGCTTATACTATACGTAGTCTGTCAAAATAAAAATGAAAATAAATGAATCATGAGCATGGACGCTGCCTGGAGTTTCCATGGAGTCTTCAAAAAGATAACAAAACAAGGACAAGACGAGGGCTATTGGAGTCACTCCATCGGTCGTAATCAAGTATTGAATATCTATTACTTTTCCTCCAACTAGCATTTTTTAAATGACAACTGAAAATATGGAGCTTGCTTAGAAGATTAAATCAGCGAATGTACAGTCAGGGAGACTTTCGTGTATTACTATGCCCATATAGGCATGTACCTCAATGAATGCATCGAACGATCAGTAGCCCGCATGATGAATATGCAAAGGACGACTTTCAGACCCGCAGTACTATACATGAAATTGCTCCCAGAGGAATAACAACACTGTAGGTAAAGAAAGAAAAGAACAAAACTTTTAGATAGCGGAGAGAAAGGATTCACGGGATGAAGGAAAGACTCAAGGTCACGTAAACACTAACTAGAATAAAGAGAGAACCGAGCACATGAAGTCAACGAGTTAGAAAGGAGACAAAGACTTTTACAGAGTGGCAAACCGACCGTGGGCTGAAGTACACTTACTTCAAGCAACTCAGATTGCTCATCATTCCCCGAGAGACCTTCATATCAACGGATTGGCTTGCTTTTCTCATGGACTGCATAGATAGAAGCTTGAAGGCCACCCAAAGCTTGTGCACCCGATAGATTCATTGGAGTTTTATTCTCCTTCGGCGCATGTATCGACTGCTGCAATTGATCTTCAGGTGCACCGGATTTTCGGATAACCTTGTTTGTTGGGCCTGTATGTAGAAGTGTCTGTTGAGTATCGCCAAGAGGGTAGAGTGAATCTAGAGCAGGCTCCTCACGCCCTTCAAATCCCGGGATTTTCAAGTTTGGTAGCACGGGTGTTTTTCTCGGGATACTGAACTTAATTTGAGTGCTGCTTGACTCTAAAAAGCCGCAATCTCAGTATCTGATGCTATACATCAGGGATGGGGAAAGGGTGGCATACCGCTCACTTGACGTCTACCAGGGAGTACGTGATCACCAAATATGTGAGTCTCCTTGGGGTGTACTGCAGCCCGATGCTCACGCCGACCTGGTAGCAGGTGGTCCCCGAATATATGGCCTGGGTGTACCGCGAATGACACGGATCTAGCTCGTGCTCGAGTGGGGGTGGGTGACATATCGGGTCTGCTTGGAACGAACGGGGCCGCCGTCACATTAAGACGGCTTAGTAGACTAGGACTGTTTCGATTTTGTGAGCCACTCAAGTCACTCTCTCCCCTGGTAGCGCTTTCAGCTGAAGGCTCTGGGGATGTTGTAGTTAGCGTAGATGTGCGCTGAAAACTCTGGAGTTTTGCCTCGAGCTCCGCTTTGCATTCCACCAAGCTTTCACGGTGCTTGTTCGAGAGCGAGGTTGACGCCATTAACTTACAAAGCATTTCTATATCACGCTGAAACTTGTCATAGGGTCCATCTTCATCTGCCTGAGTAATAGCCGGGCTTCGTTCGACGGAAATTGTACTCTTTGAGGGATCCTCACATTCGGGCATCTGGGACACATGGGACGATATGCTTTCCGGGGTGCTTGGTAAGCTCTGCATAAATTCTAGGCCCTCCAGCTCTTGGAATGAAGGGCTCATTACCAGATTATCATCGCTCGCAAATGAGACCTTTGTGGGTGGTGTACTGCTCAAATCAAGAAGAACTTCCGAGGAAGTTCTATTGGGATCGGTTTCTGAAGCTGACTGATCCTTGCTTGTAGCTTCGGAGCTAACGATAGTAGATTCTGCATTTTGATTAATCGCATCACTGATGACTGGCTTAGCAGTGACTTGGGTCGTGCTCAGCTGTGGCATTTGATCCTCTTGGGGTGTTTTTGTAGGGGTAGTCACTGATGCCGGCTCATCATGACTGGCCACAGTTTTAGTGTTCGGCAGTACGGCCTTTCGTGTGGTACTGGATTGTGCCATTCGACTTTCACGAGATGACACCGCTGAAGGAGCACTATGGAGGTTAGAGTCATTCTGGGTAGCAGCAGCAGGTGTGGCCTCTGAGGCACCCTGGAGTAATCTTCTAGCTTCTGCTAGAAAACACTCGGGAGGGCTAAGAAGCTGTGGTAAGCCGTCCCTACTGACGGGTGTCAGAAAGAGGAAAATGGAATTAGCCTATGACATACATTGGCCGTCTAGTTTTGACAACAGCAGACATTTGACTCCTTTCGTCATCTAAAATGTGGACCATGATTAGTTGTGTTGTGTATGACTCGTGCGAGTAACTGCTTACACCCTCTCTTCTTCCCAGACTGATACAATGGCTTATTCTGGGCCTGTTTCTCACGACCTTTCCCGGAAGAACCACTGCTATTTATTTCTAGAGCCGGGTCTAGTGAAGTCTTGCGGACGCCGGAAGGCTGAGGTACGTGGTGCCCTGGCTTAGAGGCAGGAGCACGATCGGAAGTACCGGACGGGGTTCTTCGTAGTATTAGCTTTATCCATCAAATATGTAACATAATGGAAGCATACCTGCTAGATACTACTCTCACATCGCCACGGCCTCTCGTGCCAGCTATGCCGCCACCTCGGCCTCGTGTTCTAGAACCCCTAGTAGACGCCGAGTGTAAAGCTTCTGATATTTTAGGGTAGTTATCCGTCGTCTTTGAAGATCTACCACTGTCATAACTGCCAGATCCGTGCAAAGCAGCTCTCAGTTGAAGACGGTGACTTTGGCCATTTAGGAGATCATCGAGATTTTCTAGGTCAAGGGTGTCACCTAGCTTTTTGAACACGTCTTTTATATTCATTAGCAAGAGCGGTTGTAGGCGCCTGAGGGTGTGTGTGGCAATACGGCCACTTACTTTTCCATTCGGTGAGCTGTTGTCGATTCTGCTCAGCTAAACGCTGAGCCTCTGTCCCGGGCTGATTCGATAGTCGAGTGGCTTCGATATCTTCTAAACGGGCCTTCTTAACTTTCCTGTTATCTGTGGTAGAGATGTGTTCCCTCCTGGCAGTTCCCAAATCTTCCTATTATTTATAAGTGAGATGAAGATGGATGATATGTAAACAATCGCCGCACAAACACAAGGATTCACAGAGAAACTTACCATCTGGAGCCGGCTAAGCCGCTCAGCTTTCTCAGGATCCATCTTTCACTGATCTGGTCCCAACAATGTAAGCAAGAAAGTGATGCAATATGTAAACAGATGCGGCTACAAATATGCAAAATGTAGCAGATGAGGGGTAGTGGACTTCTCAGTGAATGAAATTAGGCAGAGCAAAAGGCAGAAAATAAAGTGAATGTATGCGATAGTAGACAGTGTTATCCCGATTGAAAAGGAAAGAGACATACAACAAAGAACCTCACGAGTATGTAAAGAAATACAAACAAGAGTGAGAGGATGAAGAGTTAAAGAAGAAGGATGTGGGGGAAAAAGAGAGTAGCTGAAGTGTTTTGAGCTGCTGGCAACCCAAAGTTGGATGCAAACGCAGAGTGAAACGGGAAAGAGTGAAGTCCCGTGAAGCCAAACATATACATACTGTTTGTTTTGGATAGTATATTCCTTCACATTGTTTGCTTCTCCTAGTACAAGTCTTGAACATAAGAGTACACTGTATATGCTGAATGCTGAAAATATCTATTTACACCAGCCCAAGTAAGGCTATGGGCAGAAAAGTCTATTATCTTTTGGAGGAAAGACCTATGGGAGGTTAAGCTTAGTAGTAGCCTGGCTAAGCACTGCATGTACCTGCACCACCCTCATCTATGATGGTACATTTCCAGAATCAGTATCTCATTCCAAAAGGGTTTAGTTTAGACTTATCAACACTTACTCCTGATCATTTGTGCAATTGCCTGCAGTAGGCTAACCCCCATGACAGTTATCCCAAAGACAATGCACAAATATGCGGGAATCTTAGCCTTCCGAGAGGCATTGCTTAGCTTAATATAACACAGAGGAGGAAAGATGTATGCAAGAGCGGCGGCACTTGTTGCCCCGATGAGTTCGAATACCGCTCCAAGGTCGCAGGTAATCAAAGCCATGGTCATGGCTGACACAACCAGCGCCGACGTGAAAATTATGTGCCGATTCATATTGAATGGCTCATCCGAAAAGTAATAAGTTGTCATGACTTCACGGCAGACAAAAGCCTCCAATGGCAAAGTCGTAAGCATGTTCAAGCCAAGGCAGCTTCCACAGTCAGCTCGTTTGGAAACTTACTAGGTTTATATAGTGTGATACTTACAATCGTGCTATATTGACCATGATATTATCAGATGGGAAGTTGTTGAGCACATTTCCTTGAGTTTGGGAACCGAAGAAAAGAAAGCCCGAGATGCCCATAATCAGGCACATCGTGAGTGAAACTCCGGTGGAGTAATGGGTCACCCTCGCAAAGCGATCCAAAGTTGGCTTCTTCAGAGAGCCATATATGAGGAGGCTGTTGTGGTCTTTGGCATTGTCAGTCTTTAAGCGGGATTCAATAGACTTTGTAACTACGTACGGCAGACAAATGCTATGCAAAATTAGTACACCAAGGCTGATGTTCCATTATACACAATTTTAGACCTACCGAAAGATATTACTCCAACAGCCTGGAAGAAGCCGGAGTTAACAAACAACAGACTTTTCACCTCCCCCCGAGATTCCGAGGGAACACGAAAACCCTGCGTTAGCACAGCGACTAGAATGATCACCATACTCAGTAGCGCTAAAGTAGACGCTTTGGCCAGCTGTATAATTGTTAGGTTTAGTTATTCCACCCCGGAGGATAACATACCTTGGCTATATCCCGATATAGAGACAATGGGTAAGAAATCCCCAGGGTAAGAAGGACTATTACTGCTCGTCTGTCGGTAAGAAGCCAGAGAAACGACATATCTCGGAGTGAAGGGAACAATGAGCTGAGTACATGCGGTATGGTATCGCCAACAATAATACAGAATGCGATCATCCCGCCGAACGCAAAGGCCCATTGAGCAATGGATATAGCAATGAGGCCACTTTTCCCGAAACAGTGTTGCATGGTAGCCTGGTATGAATCCGCGCCGCTCAATTTGGAGTTGATCACTATCAATCGAATGGTCCAGTCCACTGCGACTGTAAGCACAACCAAGAGTGTTATGCCCATCAGCATTCCTGCCTGCCGTAGTGCATAAGGCTGTCCGATGATACCAGCTCCGATGATACTGTTCGCCATATTCATAAAGGCCATTCGCATTCCACTTCTCGGCCTAGCATTCTCAAGGTGCTCCTCGGGAAAGAAGTCTTCGGACGTTGCGAGAGTGACACTCGGGGCTTCTATATCTGTCAGAAGAGGGACCGTCTGCCCTGTGGCACTCCTTCCTGACCGAGTATTGTCCCCGCGGGCGTAGTCTTCCTCCTCTAGCCACGAGTCTTCCGAGTGTCGAGGATAGCCATTCGATCGATGCTCGTCTTCCGTGTCGTCTTCAAGGTCAAATCTAACGCGATTCAAGGTGCGAGGAGTCCGCCGTTGGCCATCAGCCACTGGTTGAGCGAACGAGGATTGCCGCTGGTGCTGTGTTTCATCGGACAGGATGGGAAAAGAGGCCGGGGAATGGGGAGCTGTATCAAAAGGGGTTACCGCGTCGCGCTCCTCACTGGGAGACCCTGGAAGTAAGGACTGAGATTCCAGCCTATCAATTCCATTCTGGTCAACCAGGAGCAGATCTTGAGCTTCATCCCTGGGCATTGCTGCTTGCGAGGTTTCTTGTCATCCTAAATTCACATGGATGATGCTTTGGGACAGGTAATCATGCGAGCTTCACGTGAGATCCTTATCGATAAGCGGTGCAACTTAGTGCCACTTATTTATAGCCACCAACCAATCAGCATGATTATCCAAGTGTCAATAGACCGTCAATAGACAATAGATTTAAGTTTCCTTAATATTACTCGGTTTCCCTGCATATGAATTATATTTTTTTTCAGAAGTGATTTTTCAAAACTAGTCTCTCCTTGGTTTTCCTTCTTCTGTTTCTTCTTATATTCTTGTTTTCTGGTCTTTTGACTTGGGAATATCATCAGTTACTGTCATAGAATTTATGAAGTGTCGTGTAAGTATAGTTCAAGCTAGTAGTAGATCCCGCCAACAGACTACGTAGACTCTATGTACGGTGTATACAATCTGCATTAGTACTACCATGTCAGGTGTTTCCACCTCAGGGATCTAGTAGTAAGTATCCCACACGCTACCCTTTAGAAATGCATGGCCGTCTTCCGACCATGGGGGTTATAAATCACACCGTAAGGGGAGCCTAAAATGGCGTACACGGTCGACATGGGGTCGGATATCTTTTATTCTACCAAATGTGACTTATATCTTGCCCTGCAAGCCTCAGTGGATATGCTCGTTCCTGCAGGGGTTACAGGACTGCAATCCGTGGAAACCCTCAAGAACGTACTATATTCAGGTACAATATGGGTAGACCAGCTGCCCGAGCTCAGACTGAATGTTCATGTCAGCGCCGAATCCAACTTGGGCCGTCCATTGTCAATCCTTACCTCTCAAATTGGGGACGCACTATGCAACTCTCAGGTATCCCCAGAAATTGATTCGATGCGACGAACGAGTTTTCATCTAACAACTTACATAGTGCTGGCTTGAATTAGGTCTTGGAGTTCTTTTCAAAAACTGTGACCATTGGACCGAAAAGACCACCTCTACGACTTTTCGTTTATCGTTCGGATTACGCAGAAGGCCTGGAGGATCTGTAACAGCCGAAACATCAAGACGTCCATCCTTGGCCAAGTCCCTTACCAATGCAGTTCCTCCTTTATATACTCCAGCTTTTCATATATCTACAATTAATATCTCGATGACCTATAGTCGCCACAGTCAACCCCTGCGATATATCTCATCATCTACAGCGCCTGAGAACTGTGGGGTCACGCCGCACATAGAAATACCTTATCGCATCGACAAAGTTGTTGAACATTCTCAAGATTCTGCCCCTGCAAGTATTCTACTAGCCAACGACACCTGCCAAGTCTCGGAGTTCATATCCTTGTTCAACGTCGGATTCAGCACCCTCGTGCATGACGATCCACCCAGGATTTACAAGTACCCAACGCTGAAGAAGAGCGATTTGCAGTCTCTTTCTCGAATTGCTCCTTCAGTATTCAGTCTTAGATACCGCGAAGTGAGAAACTGGTTATCTCTATGTATCCGTCTATACATATCTGACTCAATTCATTGATAGGCTATGGATGAACGGTCCCAACTGATACCTTTAATTGCCAAATCTATCTGTTCTATCTTAAAGTCTACACGAAACAAATCGCTACAAGATAAAGCCGCTGCCCTTGAGAAATTACAACGCCGTCGACTTGACGGCTTATCTTCTCTTCCTGAGGTTCTGGATCTGAAAACCACAATAATGACCTCCCTTTGGTGCATTGCCCAAAAGAAACTCTATAAGCCTGAAGCTTCGCGAAAGCTAAGCCCATTATGGCCTACTCCTAGGCCATGCAGCGTTTCGCTGCTTCAGAGATACACCGCAACCAAAGAACACATCGAAGAGAACATCCAATTCCACGACGACTGGGACATCGACGAAACACAAACATCAGACTGTTATCTAGGCACAAATGGAGATATTGAAGTATACAAACCAGACGAAACAAGCACTTTAATGTGGCATGAGGAAAACACTTCGGTTTACTCCGATATAATGGAAAGTCAGAAAAGTGAATTTGATTGCCTGGAGTATAGCCATACAACGCCAAATTCCTCCTGGGAAACCGACCACGGCAGGCAATGTGGTTCGACAGGCAACTCATTTTACGTAGATCCACTAAGCGACGATGAAATGCTTGTGTCAGATCATTTCGATGATTATGTATTAACTTCATTGCCTATTTCATGTATATCCTCTGTCATCGATGCCGAGGGGCCTTATGGTAGAGAAAGCGATGATATGTTGGGTGACCAGTTGTGATGGCTTCCTAACTTGGCCTGTCAGTGTAAGGTTTATCCTATATATTATATGGCGAGTCTACGTGAACTATTAGAGGACAGTGAAAGATGGAACAAGACAAGCAAGGTTGTGATTATTTACAATAATACCCTATTTATATACCAGAAAGGAAGAAGCAATCGGCAACCCGAAATCCGTTATCTCAGGATCCACATGTTGTTAGCAGCAGGTGCATATTGTGGACATATCCACTCCATGTGAGTACAGTAGTACACATGGCATTTCCCGGCTCAGACATCGAATGATCATGGTGAACACATGTGGCATGAAAAAGCAATAGAAAACGCCACATGTGTGAGAAGCAAGTCCAGCATACTCGGAAAATTGAACGCCAGGGGTTGACCGGCAAGTTTCAAGTGAAAGGAACATCAGATATAGCAAGAGTATAAAGCAGCTGCTCTATTAAGGCACAATAACCCTTAAAACTCGCGCTCTTTATTCCATGTAAATGCATTGATCTTTGTATAAAAATTCCGTAGATCTCTTTCTCGGGGTAGCAGGTGTCATAAGTCGTGCTGGTTAACAGGTTCGGGCAACTGAGCTACCTGTCAAAATGTGGAGGGCAACACATAGGGCTCTGGATTTCTCTGGTTACCGATAGGTTTCCACAATTTGGCACCAGAATCCTTAGCCACCTGGTCGAGTTTGGTTGCGTCGAACGCTTCGATAAACCTTTCATCCAGAGCTCTTGACTTTGGCCAAGAGTAGTTTAAATACTCGTCAATGACTTCGCGCAAGTTCCAACCTTGAACCTTTCGGAAGCAAGCTACTACGCAGCCAGTGCGATGCTATACATGATCAATTAGAGCAGGTACTGTAACACAAAGGACCCGCCACATACCTTTCCCTTGTTGCAATGAATAAGAATCGGATGATTGGCCTTGTTGAGGAGAATTTCAAGGATACCATTGATTACATGATCAGGGGTCTTCTCTTCGGGATCCTTGTTTGCTTGAACGATAACGCGAAAGTGCGCGATCCCGTTCTCGCGAAGAAAACTCATATGACTCACACCGTACGGTTCCTCGACGAGAGTGCTATGTAGCATGTTAACACATGATCTACGCGACGCATAGAAATGCCACTGACATTATAGTCTTGAGACCCAGGTTCTCGAGCGCGGGAAGATTCCAAGGGCTGGGAAATGCGCTGCGATAGATTCCTTCGACAACCTCCCCAAAATTCGGGGGTAACTCAGGGTACATTCGCTCGGATTCTGCCAATGAGCCTTTAAGGCGTGCTCTTTCTGTCACACAACCTGACGTACGTCAGCTCGAAAGCAATACAGAATGTGGGCTTCGCTAGAAAACCCTCGTTGTATCAATAGAAAGATTCTCACCATTTTGACCGACAAGAGAGCTGCTGGAGGTGTTCTGCGCCAGGGGAATAACCATGGCCATGTTAGCCATGGCTATTGAATAACGCAGCAGATCGCTGTATGCCTCAAAGACCTTCGAGTATAGAAGGGGCCGACGTTCCCGGGCGGAGGTGCTCGGCACGCAAGGACAGTAAACAAGACCCTCTAGTGTTCCAACCAGTTTGAAGCGGAGGAGAGGCCTATTCCCAGCCTGGAAAGTGCTGAGAAGTCGTCCAGCAAAAAATAACGGGGTGGTCTATAAAACTTGGGAGAGACTTGATGAAGTCTGTCTCAGGAGTTTCAGACAGGCGAAGATCTTTGAGTGACAAACATTTTGACGAGTTTAAAGTCGAAAGAGCTGTTAGGCTAGGACGAGCAAGAAACAAGGGAGTTTTTGAGACAGTAATCCAACAGTCTGGGGGAGTGGAGAAAGAAACAACTGTTGCACTTTTGCAGCTTCGGGGCGGTGAGCTGATGGAAAAAAGAAGGAGCAGAAAAGTTGCTCTTGTAGACCTTTGCCGTCAAAGTCCACTACCAGGAAGCAGCCGGCTTTAATGAAAAGAACAAATAAGCCCCAGTTTTGCAGGGAAATAATAATGGGCGACAGATTTATTGAAGGACAAAGTGTATGACTATCCACTTCTGTGACGGGAAGCTTGGACTCTTGGAGAACAAAGAGCGTCTGCAGGTCCCATGTTATACTCCTAATTCCGAAGCAACGCCGTGGAGTTAAGTGGTCATCAGTTCTAAGTTTTCGCTTGTTTCGTGCTCAATAGGCGGCTCCAGATCCAGGTGCAGCCCTGAAAGCCCTCTCGAACCATGGTTGGGGCCTTGGGCCTTTTCGGGGAGATCCGGGGATCCGTAAAGTAACGACAAATTCCAGACTCATCTATCTATCATGATCACAGCAAAGCAAGACTGGCAAGGGATGTCCGAGGTCTGTGTCTATTGGGCTATCAAGAAAAGTTCAAAGTCAAGCATGAATAAAGCGCTCTGTTTGGAAAAGATAGGGACCGAGCTACGATGTTCCTTCTCCAAGTCCAAACATTCTAATTGAATTGTTCCAGGCACTAGAACGCGAGGGATTAGCATCTATGGTTGGGAGGCCGGTTGATTTGGGAAATACTCACGCTTCGCAAACTTCCTCAACAGTGATTCCCTTAACCATGGCAATGACGTGGGCGACATGGGCGATAGCAATAGGCTCGTTGCGACCCTTAACCATACAACCCTTTTGCCACTTCTCCTTCTTGACAGCCTTCGGTAGTGTCGGTGCACCTTCTAGGTATTTGGAGGATGCGTGAGACGGGCGGATTTCGCACTATAAGGAAGCACCGTCAACAATGAATTCCAAACGAATGGTAGGGAAACAGGCTGTTTGCATACCCACGGGCCATCCGTTTCTATTTGAAGTCGTTCCAGAGGTAGAGCCTTCACCACCTCCAGGTTCTCCTCCGTCTTTAAGCTGCAACCGTTGACACCGACGTCCAAACCGAGGGCAACCATGCGTTTCATCTCCTCCATAGTTCCGGTAAAACTGTGAACGAGACCCTTCTTGGGAAGCTTCTCAAGCCTGGGTGCCAGTAACCGCTCAAAGTCCTCGCTAGCAGCCCGGGAATGGAGGAAGAGGGGCAGTTGTATCTCTACTGCGAGATCCAGCTGGGCTTCGAAATATTTTAATTGAGGTTCTTTTGCGCTCAGGAATAGTCGGTCATAATCGAGACCTATTTCACCGAACGCAACTGCGTATCCAGAGTTTTTCGATTCTAGTGCAAGGGACCTCAGTTCGTCCAGCATCTTCGACGGACCACCCGGAAACTCATCGAACAGTTTGGCCTGGCAGGGATGAACACCAACTGTGGCATAGCAAAATCCCGCTGTTCAAGAACTTGTCAGTTAGGACCAGGCATTGTTAAGCTAGATGAGTTACATGAGTTGAGAAAAATATAGCAAGCAGTACTACTTACGATAATTCTGGGCAATTTCGATAGCACGTCGGGACTCTTCCACATCCGAACCCGTAACCATGAACTTTTCGCAGCCTACTTCGCGAGCACGCTGGATGATGTCGTCCAAGTCACTTTCATGAACCTGCTTTCCATGGTACTCTCCCCTGAAAACAGGATCACTAAAATTGATCCCAATCTGGTTACACGAAGGTTTCCTCCTTATCAGCTACCGAGACGCTGATATATAAAATAGAAAGGAAACTCACGTCGACATATTTTAAGGGTTTACTGGTGTCACCCATATTGGCCGCAGCTAAATATTTGGTTGTGTCTGTAGAGAATGCTCTTTTGCTCCGAGTAGAACAGCGAGAAGGCTGTGACAAAAAAGGTCTACTGCAAAGTACTGTGCATCCAAGTGAGTTATAGGTACAGCAACCGACAATCTACTCAGCCTTGACCGGAGCAGGACACATGTAGGTATTGGGCAGTGTTGAACATACCTCCACTATGCTGCTGGCAAAAACGAGGCAAGGAAAAAGCGGTGCAGGTTCCTCTGAATCTTACACAACCCGAGAAGGCTGTATTACTATTCCCAAGTATCCTGGAAAAGTTTTCTACGCCAAAAGCCACACGCATCTGAAAACAACGATACCTTTTCCTGTTGCCCTCACAGCTTCTGTATTGAAACAGTCCCCGTGCCTATCGATATCCGCGAGACAATTTCAGTGGTGGACCTCTTGGCAACAGCCCACCATCAGCCACATGAATGCTGCGCCTCCGTGGCTAGTGAAAATGCTGAGTCATTTGATAGTAGATTGTTGCGGAGAAGTGTCCGAATCAGGGATTGATCTCGGTGCTCCTCCGATTCTCTCGTTAATTCATTATTCCTCATTGGATTCCGTCACCTTTCTTGTTCCTTAGGGAATATGGAGGTACCAACTTACTCATTGCGATGTGTTGTCTTCATAGGAGATTGACAGTGCAAAATCCCATGCATTTTGCTCATGCTTGGGCTACAAGGGACTTTCTCCGTACCTGTATACATACACGAAGCTGTACCATGTGCTAAGGTCGGGCTCTTCTAGCCCGGGCGTTCGGGACGATGGCCGCTGTGGAGCCTTGCAATTGTTACATTCTCCGCATTTTTGTGATGGATCTGCGGAGGTCTGTCTCTATTACCGCTGATTCTACACCATCGATAACAATTTAGTTTGTTCTCTACTTCGGCGTTTCCCCGTTTTATATAGGTTTTAACTATATATACTTATATGTAAGCATTGCGCAAAGCTGAACTTCTATCATCTGAACATTAAATCGCCTCTTTTCTGCCATTTTGAAAGATCGTCAGCATTCATCGTTCAACCTACACGTTGTTTCCAAGATGGCAGACAAGAAACTTCTATCTGTTCGGCAAATCTCAGAGCACAATGCCGTGCAGGATTGCTGGATTGTTGTCGACAATCAGGTGTGGGATGTGACAGAATTCTTGGAAGAACATCCTGGAGGATCTTCGAGTGAGGCACACATCCGTACTTGAACGCTACGATTATTAACACAGTCACCTTAATCGTGCAGTTATCCTGAAATACGCAGGCCGCGATGCTACCAAGGCCTATTCGGAAGTTCATGCCCCAAGCGTTCTGGCAACGAACTTGCCCCAAGAAAAGCATATGGGTGTGCTGGATGAGTCCACGATTGATGACGAATGGATCAAGCAGCCACCTGCCGAGAACCCCAAAGTAGTCCTTGATCATGAGAAGCCTCCATTGCATACCTTAATCAATTCGCACGATTTTGAGCTGGTGGCGTCAAAGACAGCCAGCAAAAAGACATGGGCGTTTTACTCCAGCGCCGCAACAGATCTTATTACCCGGGACGCCAATAAGTCTTTCTTCGACCGAATCTGGTTCCGGCCACGGGTGTTGAAGAATGTCCGATCTGTAGATACGAAGACTAAAATCCTCGGGGTCGACAGCAGCTTGCCATTATTCGTGAGTCCTGCAGCAATGGCGAAGCTTATTCACCCCGATGGCGAGTGCGCTATTGCTCGAGCTTGTGGAAATCAAGGAATTATGCAGGGAGTAAGCTGGGAAAACTTCCCCATTGGTTGTTCCTCGTCTAATGAGTATATCAGATCTCCAATAACTCCTCTTACACAATGGAAGAGCTTAGAGACGCCGCACCTTCGGCAAGCTTCTTTTTCCAATTATATGTCAACCGAGATCGTGAAAAGTCAGCCGCGCTTCTCCGTCAATGCTCAGCAAACCCTAACGTAAAGGCCATATTTGTGACGGTTGATGCAGCTTGGCCGGGTAAAAGAGAAGCAGACGAACGTGTCAAGGCCGACGAAAGCTTATCCGTACCGATGGCCCCATCCAAAGCGAAGAATGATAACAAAGGTGGTGGACTAGGACGTGTGATGGCCGGTTTCATTGACCCCGGACTGACCTGGGAGGACTTGGTGTGGGTGCGGCAGCATACGCATCTTCCTGTTTGTCTCAAAGGCGTGATGTCTGCAGACGACGCCATTTTAGCCATGGAAGCCGGCCTCGACGGTATTCTACTTAGCAATCATGGAGGGAGAAACCTTGATACTAGCCCTCCGTCGATCATTACACTTCTCGAACTGCAGAAGCGCTGTCCTGAAATCTTTGACAAGATGGAGATATACGTGGATAGTGGAATCAGACGCGGGACCGACATCTTGAAGGCTATCTGCTTGGGCGCAACTGCAGTGGGTATGGGGCGCAGTATGCTATTCGCCACCAACTATGGTCAGGAGGGTGTCGAGCATTTGATAGAGAGTAAGTGACGAGTCTCTTTCCCTGTACGCTTTGTCTCTCACCATCGCTTACCATACCTTAGTCATGAGGGACGAGTTAGAAACAGCTATGCGCAACAACGGGATTACCACACTAGACGAAGCCGGTCCACATCTAGTCCACACAGCCGACATTGACCACCTGGTTCCCGAATCCCGTCAGCACCCATATGCGCGAAAAATTGCCAAAGGGCGACGTTCGTTGCACGTCTCCAAGCTCTGAACAGCTCTGAGATACCCGCAGAAGTGTATAGACCCACTAATAAAAAATTAAATAAATATGAAATGCTTATCTTCGAGCTCTTTGATTCGCGTGGATACACGATGGTTCGATTAGGTTTCCCGTCGGCCTATAATACTAGTAGTCTTGCTTGATCACGGCATGTAGGTTTGATACTAAGCTACGATGCAGATATACCCAAAGCAGCCTAGTTGTATCGGGGTAGATCACTGGCTATCGGGATGCTTAAAGTGCGATCGTCGTTGTTTTAACAATTCAGCGGTGACATAGATATCAAAAGTATACGTGGGATGCCAAATACGGCACGAGGTAATAATTAGGTAGGTTCGGCCATACATGTGCTTATCTTGTTTCCAGGTAAGCTTCCAAGTAGAGGCATTAAAGGCGCAAGGAATAATGTGAGAGTAGATGATATTGTAGGGTATGAAGAATGAGATACTAGGTTTTATCATGCTTATATTGATCACATCATCGAAAACCGAAAGCGGAAGGTTACATACAGCGAGGTTGACTGGGATGTGTATGATCATGATGAGTTGATGAGGTGAGGACTCGAGTCGACTTGGGACCGGAGTAAACAAAAATACCTCGGTAGTAATTGAAGAAACAAAATGGGAACCAATAAAATGAAATGAAACAAAACAAAAACCAAATAACATAATATAAACTATAAGAAAAAAGAAATTGGGTTAGACTCAAAATCGATTACTTCATGCAATCAGCAAATTACAAGGCATTGAATGCTTTCTTGTTCTCGTGACCCTCCCCCAATGATGGCATGTCGCCCAGGGGTCGATCATTCCGTATGCTGCAGTGCATCTTTAATCCCAGCCCCTAAAATACTGCGTATGTTTAATCCTACTGCCTCCAAGACTGCGAATTACTGCGTACCTTCGATCCTGCCCCGATGTTTCCACCCGTTTTCTCCTCAACGCGGTACCTTGAATCCCAGTCTATGCTTTACACAGCAGCTTTGGTCATGTCCCCATAATAGTCGTGTCGTTTAGACTAATTCTGGAATCAAAAAGCCTGCCGGAAAATGGGGCCAACTCCGATCGACAACAAGGTCGCTTGGATCCCCACTTCACCGCTTCTCGCCTGAGTCTCAACAGTTGAGAGGAACAATGCGGGATCAGAAATTAAGACGGACTTTCGATGAATCATGCGGACGGCGGGATTCATTTACTCTTCCTGTAAAGGGTAAGAATCTTCCCAACTCGGTAATATTATGGAAGCTCCAGGGCTTCGTCATTGATCCGCTTATCATACTAGTACTCGTAATTTATGTATGTATGTATGGGCAGTACTGACTTCCCCGCGGTATTTGTCCTCACGAATCAATTGCGTCACTGCACGACGGACGAAACGAGGATGCAGAACATACCGCATACGACATGAGATAGGTTGGGATAGAGAGTATCCAATGTTGTGCCGTCCTATTGTAGGGCTGCGATTACTAGTATTACCACTTTCGTTCGCCTGCTTACGCTTTCTCTGTGTCATATTTTGTCCAAGGACTCTCCCACGTCGACTCATGAGTTCATCACTGCTCGTAGCACCATCTGGCGTGCCTCGCGAGGGCAGTAGTAGTCGTAGTCTGTCCAGTCCTACAGTTGGAAGATCGTAACAACTAGTACCTACCTGTGGAGTTTAAGGTGGGTGACAGGGAGTTTTCTGTTTCGAAAAGAGAAAAGAAGTGATTGGATTGGTCTCTATACACCACGCTAGACCCATCCGATGTGTTCCAAAGTCAGTTAGAAATACTTTTATATTTAAAAAAAAAAAAAAAAAAAAAAAATATGGCAGAAGCACGAGGGAAGAGAGGGGAACCTCAGGGCACACCGACGTAACAAGCTTCGATGCACCAGGGCTGACCAATGTTTAATGGCACAGGTTCGGAGACGGGCAAGCGTTTTCGTGATCATCAACTGACCTTTCGTAGCGAGTCGTAGTCATCGAAATTCATGGATTGCCTGATCCATTGGCTGTTTTACCACCCGTAGCGCCGGGGAATATGCATGCTTGTACATCCGATCCTGGAGGTCCACGGATGTGTTGAGTGTCCATACCCCATACTTTGACTCTTATCCTGCTGAAGACCTGATATGTAATGTATGGAACCGACCATCATTACTTTTTTTAATCTCGCACTTTACCCCACCTCTACCCTCCTTTTCCTTTTTGATTTTATTTTCTTTTTTCATTTTTCATTTCCTCTTTCTTTTATTGAGATACAGTTGTTCAAGCGAGAAGATCTGCTGGAACGGCGACGAGTAGATCTGAATACTATTGGAGAAACAAGAAAATAGTCTGTTGCGTTTCGGTAATTACACTAATACATACCCATTTTTTGCCCGCCCAGGCGACACCATCGATCGATCCATTTAGTCGGGGAATTTAGTGGGTTACTACTATTAGCAACCCGCCGACTTGGCCCAGACCGCCCCGGTCTGCGTGAGAGTCCACCGGAAGGGTGAAAGTGGATAGCTCACTCTCCCCCCCAACGGTTCCTGCAAGCATTCAGAAGTACAAGTACTGAGCTCGCCTCGACTGCATTCCTTCCCTCCCTTCCATACAGTTCCTGTACATCTACTCAATACTCTCGCATTCCTCTTGTGTTTTCCCTACTTTTTAATCATCTTACACCTATTTTCTACGTTATATCTTCTCATCCTCGATCTACTTGAATAGGATCTATATACCCACATCCCTTCCGGGCACCACAACTTTAAAGCACCCTTTCTTTATTCTTTTCTTGAATATAACACCCATCAACCGCGCTACTCTTTTCCCAATGGCAGCCCCTCGCTCTACTTCTTTGCGCGCCCTTCGCGTGCTCTCCCAGCAACATACTGCCACACCCTGCCTCCGTCGGGGCCTGCACATCACCGGTGTCAACTCTGCACAGCCTGTCAACGTTCAAGACCGTACGTCTTTGTACGCTACTCGCAGCTTGGCAGACCTCCAGAGGGAGTGCCACAAGAGGAAACTGGGAGCCAGCGGCAGCCAGAGTGAGGTACGTATCCCTGATGCTTCGAGCATGGCTTCCCATTGAACCCGTACTAACCGCTTCGCTGCCATACAGCTCGTCGAGCGCCTTGCCAACCATGACTTCCTTCAATCCCGTGCTTTCAGCATTGCCATGAGAAGAATCAATGGCAGTTCTGCAGCGGAGTAAGTGCTTAATCTCGAACTGCTCTCTTGCCTCGGTACAAAGGACTCGAAGCTGACATCACTCTCCCCACCCTTGTAGATCTGTTTCAACCCGCCAATTCAACACTTCTCGTGCCATGAAGGCCGTTAATGACTCATCCACTGTGGATTTTGCATACCTGCCATCCATGGACGAGATTGATGCCCCTGTTCGCCCCGCCGATACTCGGATTCCGATCCTTTCCGATGTCTTCACCAACTACAACTCGAGCCAGCCCTCGAACCCACCCATGAAGCCCCAGGTACACACTATCTCCGGGGGCGGGGCCGATGTCGCAGTCAGCCCCATGGCCGAAGTTGTTGACAACACCTCGGTGGATATCGATCCGTTCTCGCTAACCGAGGCGGTTGGCAAATCCCGTATCGGCGAGGAGCTCTGGAAGTCCCAGAACGGCTCCAAGGAACCCGGTGTTGTAAAAGAGCTGTGGAATGGATTTTTGGAAGACGTTTTAGGTCCCAAGCAGCAGAGTCACCAGAAGCAGCACTGATTTGACTAGCGTTATTTGTTTTGTTCTACTTTAGCGATGATTGATTTCCACTGACGTGGTCTTTCTACTTTCTTATACTTATTATTTCATCATGATGCTCAGTGATGCTATCTATGCACAATTTGATGACATTTATTGAATCAAAATATATCCAAGTACCCATTATGAAGCTATCGTAGTAAATACTAGTACTATCTCATGATCGCAACCAAAAGATTGGAGATTCGAGAATAAGAAAAGAATCACACCACCTGAAAAAGCGTTGACGTCGATCATCCACTAGGCAACCAGCCAATCAGTCACTCCGTCCCCCCGAGTTTAAAGGGACAGAATAACCCTAATAACCTAGGTAAGCACAAGGCATCATGGATGCTTCTTCGGCATTCGGGAAAGATTCAAATCGTGATTATGATTAGAATGATCGGAAATATGGGGTATTACTCAATGGGGTATTACTCGATGGGGGATAAACAATTAAGGTTCTCCGATCTGTTCCGACGTCTGAAGAGTGCTTATCCAAGATTGAATCTTCCAGAAATCACATGCCGCATGTGAACCGGGGATTTATTGTAGAGTCTGAAAACTTGGGTCCCACGATCCATCTTGTAATCTTTGCCCATGAATCTTTGCTGAATTAATTGTTTTTGGCTTTCAATCGGGTAAATATCAATCGTGGTATTGAAGAGTCAAAAGTACCCGTAGATCCGTTTCTACCGTTTGATCAGATTAGATCCCGAAATGAGTCAGAGTTAAACTATGTAATGAATTACTGATGGTAATACTTGCGTGTAACATTTCTTTGTCTTGGGCTTACAGATTCGGTGGTCAATGGGGCTTGCTAGGTTGAACGAGTATGCAATGGAATTGAGTGAAACGAAGAGCGATCCGGGTATGTGAGCAGCGTGTCTTCTCCTAAACTTAGCATACGGTAAATAGCCGGTTCTGTATTGGAGTGTGGGATTCAGAATCTATTCCTATCATTATCTACCTGTAGCATCTATTAGGGCTCGTGCTCATTCATTGGGTCTCTGTCGACGAGTTGAACGACATCAAAAGCTCATAATGGAACAATAGTATGTTCCCAGGTGATGGGTTCTACCATTCCTCTCTCATGGAACCTATCAATAGGTAGATCTAACGAGACTGAACATAACTGTGCCCTATTCGACTGAATCAATGTTCAATCCTGGACAGAACCCGGTGATTGGTCTACATATAGGGTGGATTTCGGATGTTGACTACATAGTAGATATAAATATAATTTGTTTCAGTGTTCGTCACATTGGACCTTCTCTTATTTTTCAATGTTTAATATGGGTAAATTCGATCATTTTAGATGTCGTCCATATATCTGGGCTACTTCAATGTCCACGAATTCAGGATGGTGTAGATTCCGCTATATATTTGCTTGACCCGTGCACATGCAGGTGCCGTCTGTATAGTCTTTTGGCCTTTTACAAGTGGTGAACGAACAGATAATCCAAACGCAAAAGTGACTCTCTCCAAGACAGCCCAAAGGTTAAGATGACGATTATAACTGACTCAAGAAGCGGACCTGGTACTCCTATCATTACCCTGTCGTCTGAGGCACATGACGTTGTTGCTTACTATCCGTTATCCACAGTCGTACATGTTCTAAGGCCAGCCACAGCTACAACGATGATGGAGAAGAACGCGTCCTCTCTCTTGGGACGAGTGCTAAGGAACCTCCCCCTATTGGCCTTGAGAAGAAAGTGGATTTTCGCAATGCGTTGCAAGTTCAGGTCGTACTCAGCTCCCCATTGGTCTAGTTGAGGTGAAGTCATGCTGATGCGTATCGAGCGCATGGCTATCCGTGGATGAATGCTTTACTATCTGGTGATGACATATCTAGAGCATGACATCGGCCGGCCAGCTTAGTGTCAACGCTTGAATGATGATCATTATTGTAACTTTATCGCAGCAAGGGTCTTTTCGAAGTTAACGACAACTCACGATGGGCGTGTATCTTCAAAGCTCCCCTTTCGCTGACCTGCATTGCGACCATGGTTAATTTCTACTGGCCTATTGGCGTGCACTCCATTTGTGCGACCGATCTACTAGTATCTCAACTAACCCTGACTGCGAGCATTATGGTAACCGTTTCCTTTTTACACCTATAGACAGCCCAGAAGAACAAACAGACCAACTAATCCAATCCAACCCTTCCATCCAAAGCACCCAGAGTCATTCCGTGTCCCAAAATGCATTATTACATCACATCATGAATATTCCTTATGCCTGCCGCATAATGCAGAATCACAGCTTCAAAAGCTGTTTCGTATTTCCCGTCGGCTCTCCAAGGTACCACTGCCCAAAGGTTTTAACTAAGGCCTCGTCCTTCTTACGGAGATCAAACAGCGGAGTTGTTCGCATAACAAACGAGATGCCACTGAAATATGCTTCAATGACCCGAGCATGTTGGGGCCCCATGAAGGAGAAAAGAAGAACCTATGTATTCGCTTAGCTTCTGCTTCACTTTTCTAGGCGGGGCTAAGGTTACCGGGGTAGTCATATGTTCGAAAAAGCAACGTCGTCTCATTTGCGTATGAACCAATCGAAGAGCAACCAAGATCTCTCCTCGCAGAAGCTCGCCATCCTTGCCATCCAGATTGTTATAGAGCATGGCTTTCATGTGCGGGGATGAACGATCCTTGACCTGATGGGCTTTGATGGTCCCATACTCAGGATACTCATCTTCCCATAAGCCTCTCCAAGGCTCATCGCTAGTACTGTTGTCTAGTGTCAGAAGACCAGTTCAATAAACCGGGGACGGGCAACTCAGGGGGCTAGTTACCTGACACCGGACCATAACTCGTCGAGGATGAAGTCTTTGCTACAGATAGCACTAGCAACGATATAAGAAGAGAAATAACTCATCACCCAGCGCGCACAGTTGATAGGGCGTCTGAAACTTGGGTCGATTGAATCAAATTCACTATATGCTGACCATGTCTGGTCGTATGTAGCATCAGGATGGATCAACAAAGAAGCATCACATGGCCTGAAAAATCTGGGCTTGACGCTGGAGCTTTCGTCCAGATCCATGGGTGAGGCGTAGATTTGGTGAGTCTTCAATTGACTGTAATCGAGTTGATATGTTTCAAGGCCCTCAACATCTTTCTTAATTGCACGGAGCGCATCCCGTAGCTCCTTGTGATGCGATGACTCGCAAGAAGACATTTTTGGCGTGATCAGTATGTGCAAGTATGCAAATTTATTTCCACTCAAGAATCACAAAGAAAGACTATATATGCTAGACCATGGTGGAATTATCCCTTTGTTGGGGGGTGGAGAGAGCTCAGTTTTTTGTTTTGGTCTTCGGAGTCGGGGGTGTTGCCGCGTCGTGTTTTGCTGCCTTGATTGCATGGCTTGCAACTGTACAATTACTCGAAAAGGGTTTATATTGCCAATTTCACCAAGGCCAGTTCAAAGCTCGGACGGGTGAATATCTGGATGACGGCGAGGAGAATGCTTATGCTCTCATTGGAGTTAAGCCTGTCACCCGGAGAGCGCTCAAATGGTTTTCATGAATGACTCTGGAGAGAACAACATTGGCAAAATGTAAGTCTGCTTTTTAATCTCGATCAAAGCTCGATAACTCTGACAGTTGATTGTAGACAAGCCCTTATTTTGCAGGATCGGCACGAGATTTTTCTGACGTTTGCTGAATATGATAATAAGTACCTTGCATATCTCAAGAACAAACCATTCCATATTGAACCGTCCGAGACTGGAAAATCCCAGAACAAAGCGTCAGGGCACGAACTGTCTGCACATCAAACACCTGATACTGGAGCCTCGTCCTTCCTGACCATGCACCGGTATGGTCCATGGGATACCCAACAGCGATCAAATATGGCAGGATTGGGTCCGAATCTTTCTTGCGATATCGCTTTACGCTGAAGGTGAAATCCAAGCAAAAAAGAGATCTCAACGCAAGTGACTAGAGTGTCTGGGAAGCTCATAATCACAACTGTTTGGCCTTTTTATACATCTAGAGGTCTTGATGGTTGACCAACGATTTCATTATGTAATATGATCAATGCGAATGACGAGAAATTTTTCGAGTCCTGAGGGGTTGCGATTTAGTAGGTGCCTCTTGATACTTTTTTTTTCTTTTCCTTCTTAGTGGATTTTGAATATATTCATTTCCTGTGCGCTAGACCGCATCGCCGTGGAACTCAAAAATCCCATGAAACCCATATATGTAACATCTTGTGTAAACTCTACAGCGTAGAAGAACATTCCAGAGAGGTTCGGGGAGCTCCTGAGGACGGTAGCCGCCGAAGCGGAACTGATTATGACGGAGATTGGAAGTGGGGATGTGGAGTGAAGATGTGAATGGCATCAGGGTCTTTTCCAATTGTCAGCATGGTATTAGTGTAGTTAGTTAACTATGTCAACCATCACTCCCCGCTTAATCATCGGTGAAGGGATGCGGACTTGCTGCCGGCCCCCACCCCTAGTCTAGATCGCGTCGGGCAAAAATGCCGATAGAGGGGCTGCATATACTCGGAGTAGATTGGTTTTCCTTGGCTCATACTGTATAAATGCGGTCTTGGTTCCCAATCTTGACGGGTGATCTGGAGAGAACACTTGTCGTTACAAAAGTAAATTACTCGGGTCCAATATTACTTAACTTCGGTGAATCTCAAGATGGGCCAGGTTATTTTCATCACAGGAGCCAATCGAGGTGAATTAAGAACACATTGTAGAGATCGTGTACCTGAGCTAACTCGACCATACAGGCATTGGGAAAGGCCTTGCAGCGCACTACCTTGGCGAGACGGACACCACGGTCATTGCAGCCATTCGAAATGTCTCAGAGGAGAACACCAAGGAGCTACGTTCTTTGCCAAAGGGCTCTGGCTCCCAATTGATTCTCGTACCGCTCAGCCTTGACATCCCATCGAGCGCCGCTGAGGCCATTGCCGAACTCCAAACCAAGCATCACATTGAACACATTGACATTGTCCTTGCCAATGCAGGGATTTGCAACCACTGGGGCCCGGTGGTGGACATGACGGATGAGGACGTACTTTCCCACTTCGAAGTGAATACCCTCGGACCGCTGAGGCTGTTCAGGGCTATAGCACCATTGTTGCTGAATGCCAGCCAGCCCAAGTTCGTCTACACCTCTACGTTACTGGCAAGCCTTGATGAGATCGAACGCATCCCCTCCATGGCCACAGCTTATGGCATGTCCAAGGTGGCGGGCAATTACCTGGTCAGGAAAATTGAGGCAGAGAACCCGAAGTTGATCGCTTTATTAGTCGACCCTGGGTAGGTTCTAGCCCTGTACCTCTTCTTCTTTTCCGGTATATTTAGGGGAGCTTTGTGGACACTAACCTTGACCAGACTTGTCCAAACAGACATGGGTAGTCGCAATGCGCAATTTATTGGATTAGAGAAAGCTCCGTTGACCGTTCAGGACACCGTCCAAGGAATTATCAAGCAGGTGTGTATTGAGCATGCTTTATCTTCATCGTTCTCAGATGGAAATGCTGACTTCTCTCAAGGTCAAGGGGGCACAAAAGTCAACTTCACCGGGTCAATTTGTCAACTATCTCGGCGAGAAAGTACCATGGTAGACCAGAGGTAAAGTCGCAGAATCTAGGCTGGTAGTTGTGAAAAGTAGCTATCTTCGGATGGAAATCATGTGAAACTAGTATTTCAAGTGTACTTTGAATGCCTTGTATACGTTGCCATAGAAGACAAAACCATAGAAGATAGAATATTCAAGTTACAAAACTCCAAATTTGTATTCTCGACTGGCAAAGCTGTATATTAGGTCTATAAAAGAGATTGAAGATACATGGTAGGAGATCTAGCCCCTAGAATGACTCCCAAACCAGGACACTCTCATAATAAATACATCAAACATCCAGATTAAAAGACCGCGTCGTTTCAAATTCTCTGCACGCAATGCATACTTTCATTTGGGCCATACACCAACTTCAAACTCAACACGATGCCCCGAAAATGGCAAGCTTTCATGGTGAACAATGGCTGATGATGAGGGCACTGCTTTCGAATACCAGGGACCATGTGCTCTCTGGCCTGGTCTCGCATAGAAGACAAGCCTACAAAGTATGCGCGTAGTTTGGCAACATAGTCTGTCCTGTTTGCTTGATAGTGTGAATGATTACGTTGAAAAATATCTGGACAATCTCACATATGGATTATCATGATACTCAATACTTGCTTTGGCCGGTGATAACCAACTAGTCCCCTATTACGCAGGCGCCACTGAATGTGAAGCTCTCTGTCTCGCCGAGTTAGACAGAGGCTTCGAAGAAGCAGAACATGATCATAGTTTTTGGGAAGAATATCATTCCTACAACTCTTATATCGGTAAACCTAGCCCTCGCTGTTTTACAAATAGTTTACTGAGCATATTGGTAGTGTAAATATCTATATTAAACGAGAAGATCTCAACCATACTAGAAGCTACAAGATCAATAATGCCTTGCATCAGATCCTCCTGGCTCAACAGCCGAATTAAACTCGCCTCATTGCTGAAACTGGTGTTGGGCTAATATGAAGTTGCGACTGCAACTGCCTGTGCGAAGTTTGGAATAAAGTACACTATTTATATAGGTGCTGAGGCTGTCCGTCAGCAAGCCTTGAACATGTTCTGCATGAAACTTCTTGGTGCTGAGATGGTAGCCGTTACCAGTGACACTGGCAGTTGTACCCTACGTGATGCAGTCAATGAAGCTCTGCGGGTAAGGATCACAAACCTCGAGAATACACATTATGCCCTTGGTTCTGTTGCTGGGACCACACCCCTTCCCATCAATTGTATGCATCTTTCAATCTGCGATTGGCGAAAAAAAACCAACAACAGATGAGGGTATTATTGGCAAGCTTCCCGATGCTGTTGTTCCATGGGTTGGAGGTGGTAATCCATCTGGCATGTTCTATTCTTTTGACAAGAGTCGGATGTCCAGCTTTTAGGCGTGGAAGCTGGTGGGAGATGGTTTCAATACGTCTCATCATTCAACAACCCTTTTTGCGGGCTGTAAGGGTGTGCTTCACGAAATCTATACCTATCTTCTGCAGGATGAACATGGCCAGATAGATTTTGTTCTCTGCTAGGAGGACCCTGAGAACAGAATCAGCACTAGTGAGGAATCCTTTATCCCTAGAATTGGCTAACACAACCCAAACTTGCAGAGGCTTGATCCGTGCGAAAAAAGTATAAACTCCACACTAGAACGACTTCGTATATATTGACATAAACTAGTGTTTTCCTTTATTTCGAGTGTCTCACTTGGCCTCTTTTTAGATCTGCCGAGAGTCTATTTTAATGCAACTGTATCAAGACACTCCTTGCGGGTTTTGTGATGGTATAAAAATAGAGCGTGGAGTTACAAGATCCATAGTCTAGACTCTATAGATACTATTCCGCACGTGTGGTATCACGTGGTATGATCAATGAATACTTGACCGGGAGAGAAAGATAGGCATCTCTGAAGATTCGCTACGGTGTATGCACGGGCTACTCGGTGAGCGCTTGAGAAGTGGCTGAAATAGCTTAACGCACACTCGAGCATATTTTGCCCGTACAAGCGAAAAAGAAAAGAAAAGAAAAAAAATAAAATAAAACAAGGCAAGGCAAGGAACCGGCTGAAAACAACTGGTCCCTTACTCCGTATGCACAACTACTGATCAGGTCGTCTTGGCTTGAGAATACCAGTTTTCAAGGTTTGCTATGCAGGAACGGGTGTATTCGGATGTGTATGCTTGATCGGCATCCTTCGTCTTCTTCTCGATCGAAATGTGTATGTTCTACCCAAGAGGATGAGAGCACGGCCGGCACTCTATCAGAACCTCTCCTGAAGCCGGCTTAATGGCCACAATGTCACACTTTATTCTCACAACTGGGGTACGGAGATAACATACAACCCGCTCCGATACCACAGTAGGAGCACTATGTTGGACAGAGTTCCAGCGATGGGCCCATCGTGGAGCCACTAAAGCCAGTGCCTGACATTACGTTAGCAGCCACAAAAGAACCACAGCCACTCACCTATGTATAACAAACGCCTCTTAAGACCGTGTATAACCCGTACACAAGTCACATTAGAATCGTGGCAAAAAAAAGGCAGTGGGGCGCCCGAGAGTGCGTCAGCTTGCAGTCTAGAACTTTGGTTGTGACCAAACAGCCCCGTTGTTTCAATCATCGCAGTGAATCAGATCGATCAACACCTGCAAACAAAGAGACAGATCAACTGGTTGCTATTTTTTTCGGATCCCTCTGACAAGGGGAAAGATCGCGATCCTCCTATTCACACGTTAATCAAGTTCAAGAGTTGCCTTGAGCAAGTGGATCGGCAACTGTCATGCCAAGAGAAGATTTTGAAACACCTCCGAGGCCCATTGGGATCCAAAAAAGAAGTTACCCCTGATGTGGTTCGTACAATAGTTCGGCATCTTCAAACCAAATCTACCACATACACAGTACTGTGCATGTGTGGAAGTTACATCCATTCCCCATATTCTTTGTTTCCCTCTTTTCGTTCGCACCACCGCTGATCACCCTGGGGGATCCAATGATGCAATGACCAGAAAATCAAGGTTCCATTTCAGGGGATCAACTGGGAATTTTTCTTTTTTGTCTCAATGTCTCCCCTCTTCAGCTCCACTTGGTGGCCCTGGAAGAAGTTCGGTCCAGCTGTAGATCGGGGCCTAGAGCAGCGCCGGCTTCCAACCAGAGCCACTCATGAGAAGACCCAAGAGCTTGGCCGTTGAAACCCCCGATTACTATTTGCTCCTGAACGGTGGACGATGGAGACTCCTCTGTGTACGACTAACTTTGGGCTCCCTGTCCATGCCTGCAGCGTCCGGCTCTTTATACGTCCTTCCCCTCATGGCTATCACTGCATAATACCATTCACTTGATGTCCATTGCTTGTCTTTTCTCTCGTCCTTCCTTTGCATGTGGCATTGTTCTTTTTCACCTATAGTTTTCTTCTTGCAGCATTCTTCTACCTCCGCGGTTTGTCTTCTGTTCGGGTTCTATTTATAACCACTGGTCTGATCGGGTCTTATTCAATTGATTGCTCATAGAAAAAGGCGTTTTCCGAGTTTGCATTGCATAAGACTTAATTATCAGCTTTCGTTCTTTATCGATACTAGCCCAGAAATCTTCTTTCAACCTGACTACCGCTCGTCGGTCTCTTCCCTCGAATGCGCCCGTTCGCTTTACTTTTTAGTTAGAAGAATTGACATAAAGTCATGCGTTTCTTACAATGTCTTCTCGCTACAACATCTCTTTACACTAGCGTCACAGCATTTGTGCCCTACTACCTAGATCTTGGTGATCCTGTTGCCGATGTCGCCGATGCTAAGCTCCAGCGTCGTTTTTTCCCATATGAGTTGCCGTCGGAGGACGTGAAGGATGAGCCGGAATCATCTACGGGGGATGATACTATCACCCTGGACATCAAAAGGGCCTCCTTTCGCCGTGACAACAATTTCAAGATTATGTTGTCAGATGATCCGACATCGCCCAACACGGCCGCGCTCAACCAAGGTGGAAACGACTATACCTATTTTGCAGAAGTCAAAGTTGGCTCTCAAGGCCAGAAGATGTGGATGATGCTAGACTCTGGGGGTGTCAATACATGGCTTTTCGGGTCGGACTGCACGACAGATTCCTGCAAACTGCACAACACATTTGGTGAACACGTTTCGACAAGTCTCATACTAACCGACAAGAAATGGGGCGTGGGCTATGGAACTGGGCAAGTTAACGGCGTCCTCGGAAATGATACGCTCTCGATTGCTGGTATGGATGTGCGAATGTTGTTTGGACTGGCTACCAATGCGTCGGATCAGTTCCAGAATTATCCCATGGATGGTATTATCGGCCTTGGCCGCGCTGAGGAGGGGTCGTATGGTCCCTCGTTTATGGAGGCCGTCTTAGAGCAGAAGGCCCTCAAGTCAAACATTGTCAGCTTCAGTCTCTCTCGCGCTGCCGACGGAGGGAAGGATGGTGCTGTGACGTTTGGTGGCGTCGACAAGACTAAATTTACCGGGGACATTTTGTACACCGACGCTCTCAGCGGTAATAATCGCTGGACCATCCCCTTGGATGATGCCAGCGTAGATGGCAATGCCTGCAACTTCGTCAACAAAACGGCCATCATCGACACCGGCACCTCCTACGCTCTGATTCCGCCAAAGGATGCAGCCGCATTGCATAAGTTGATTCCGGGCTCCAGTGCCTCGGGAGACGAAAACTTTGTTATCCCTTGTAATTCCACTGCCAAAGTTGAACTCACTTTTTCGGGCCAGAGCTACACCATCTCCCCCAAAGATTATGTCGGCTCGAAGTACGGGTCGGGCTGTGTTTCGACGATCATCGGCCATCAGATGTTCGGTGACAACGAATGGCTCGTGGGCGATGTCTTCCTCAAGAACGTGTATACGGTGTTTGACTTCGACAAAGACCGAGTCGGGTTTGCGATGCGTGGGAACTCCAGCGCAAAGGCATCTACGACAACTACCAGTGCCACCGGAACCGTGAAGGCTGATTCCGCCACTGCTGCCGCCGCAAGCTCAAGTGCGACAGAAGCTACATCTGCTGGCGTGAAGACTAGCATACACTATCTGCCTGCCTTGATGCTCGTTCTATGCACACTCTGGCTCGCCTAGTGTGATCACGCGACTCTCAATATGTTCGCAGCAATTTCTTGCATATATAATCCTACTATTCGATCCAGTATCGATAGCACATGGCATCACCCGCTGGACTTGCGGTCGCTTTAAAGATTTTTGTACATTTACCTGTCTGTATTTTGGTGAACACCTCTATGGGCCTGCCTCTTGGGACATGCCTCGCATATATGTGCGTCGTCCTCAGTCTATGACTGCATATTCGAACCATAACATTTCAATATTGGTAAATAGCTACGTTTCACCGGACAACTATCATTCTTTCATTCGGATAATCTATTCAAAGAAAAACATCCTCACCTCAACTGTCCAAAGTATTAATATCCCCGTAATTAACATCACAGTCTTTGGCCTCAGGGCACCACTAGAATAAAAACTTGCCCAACCGTACACCAGAAAATCTCAACTCCCAATTACAAACCGCTCAAGAACCCCAGATATATTTTGGCTCCTACGTCGGGTTGTTCAGTGTGACTAAGATTTAGAAGACCCCTAAAAGAAAGGCCATAGTCTGTGCATTCCCTGCAGCATAATCTATACCCTAGCACAGCAGATGTAACGGTATTGTGATGATGGGGGCTAGTGTTGGCACTAGACAGGGGTCCGCGAGCCAGTTATGTCTACCCTAGGCACTAACTGTTACATATTAAGTGTCTCCAGCACAGATCATCTCCTTGCTATACGAGATCTGTCGGCCTTGCAGTCTCGAGGCTGAATTATGTGGAACTTGAGCCGGCTGTATGGATTTATGGTTATCAGATCCCCTTAGACGGGCCCACCTTTGAAAAGCTTAGATAGATTACTTTGCCTTTACTGGGGATAGTGTATGTGATAGTTACTCGAAATGGGTGGGTGTGGAGACAGTATAGCAAGAGGTTTACATGACTCCAGAGGAGGGACTAAAAGGAAGATGGAGGTAGAGGTCTTATATGTATTACTCTTGCTATAGTAGACAGTGTCCCTTGTTCTATACTGCGTATACACACTTGCAGTGCATTATATGTCGACTTCATCAGTTCACAAGACTTTATCCGGAATAAGGGTATATCCTTTTGGATATGATTCTACAGAAGTGTTAGCTCACTGGATAGAGACAGATGCATATACCCAAACATACCTAAAATCGATCGGTCAAGCTCTTCCACACTGTTGAAACCCGCGACGCACATGAAAATGTCAAAGTCAGCCAGCAGCGACTTCATAACGTGGCGGACTCCTTCTTCTCCCATGATACTGAGCCCCCAGATCCAAAGCCGGCCCACAAACACGAACCGGGCTCCCAGCGCCAGCGCTTTTGCGACATCACTCGCGCCGCGGACTCCTGAATCATACATGATGTAGATTTTGTCGCCGACAGCATTGGCGATATTCTCCAGTGCATCAAGGCTTGCGATTGCTCCGTCCACCTGCCGACCGGCATGATTGCTCACCACGATGCCATCGACGCCGTACTCCACACACTTCTTTGCGTCTGCGACCGACTGGATCCCCTTGATGGCGAAAGGTCTTCCGCCGGAAATCTTCTTCCATTGCTCGATTAACCAGGGGATTTTCTCCCAGGACCATGCACATCCGTGCCAGACGGAGTCAATCCATTTCGTCGAGGCCGCGACAATGTCCTTCTCCGGGTCAATACCTTCTTCGCGACATCGCTTCTGGAATACAGGGTCTGTCAAGCCTATGTCGGCACCAGTCCCGCGGTAGAAGGCATAATTCGAATTGGCCACATCGTCGTGTCGCCAGCCAAGCTGCCAGGTGTCAGTGGTGAGGATAAGCGCATCAAACCCAGACTTCCATGCCCGGTTAAGAAGAGACAGTGTTAGCTCGTCATCATGCGGCATATACAATTGATAGAACCGAGGACCTTTGCCGTTTGCCTCTGCGACTTTCTCAATTGGTGTACTTCCTGCTGTAGAGAGGCAGTACGGGAGATTGAGCTCGCCTGCAACTTTGGCGACTGCGGCTTCTGCTGATTGATGGTAGATCTTGTTGATTCCGATGGGAGCAAAGCCTATCGGGGCTGATACACGGTGTCCAAAGATCTCCGTAGTGGTGTCTCGCAGGTTGGTATCTACTAGTTGTCGGGGGATGATGCGGTGACGGAAGAAGGCTTGACGGTTCGCCAGGTGGGTGTTGGACATGCCCGCATTGGAGGATGCATAGTACCTACGGATGTGTTAGACGATACACATCCTATAGCGACAGAAGTTGGAGCCATACCAACCACCTTGACTAAGCTTCTCATGAGCCAGCTGCTCCAGCTTAATGGGGTCTACTCCGACGCGAGTTGTGGTCAGCCCAAGGTGCTTGCTTTGCTAGTCAAGTGAAGGACAACGTCGTACCAGTATTAAAAGGAGGTGTTTGTCCTTCGTTGAGCTTCCAGAAATTCTCGCGCTGGTACAGCGCCCATTGTGGCGTCGTTCTCTTCTGGATGCTGGGATTAGTTGGGTCGCTCATTGTTCAGGTGGTCTCAGATAGTCTTTTCGTATTCGTCTAGTATTTATTCCGTAAAGAATAGAAATAACCATCATACTGGTACAAAATATTCTATTTCTCTGGATATATATAAATGGGATATGACTTCACTTTGACGCAGCTCTCGGGCGAGAGACCTGGTGGAGCTGGTCAGTGAAGCTCTTGATAAATGACAGGGATGCAGGCCAATGGTTGGTTCTTAGCAGTCTGAGTACTTTTAATTGGAAGAGGCATCAACATAGTTCTTCACCAACACTGGCATCAGCATGGTACGGAGTACATAGTATGTATGTACTGGAGTGGCCGATAAGATAACTAGGATACTAGCGATGATGTCATCAAACAGATGAACTAAAATGATGATGCAGCACTACTGGGGATACTAATGATTGGACACCCCCCTCGTAGTCCATATGATAATCTAAGGATAGTCATGAACCCTTCTGACACCTTGAATCCTTCCATACAACATGAAGAAGCCGTCCAGATTCCCGAGGAAATAGTCTTTGACGGGTCCCGATATCCTCCGGAAGAAAGATCGGTAAGCGGCCAACACGCCTCGGGAACATGACCCCGATGCCGACAGTGACCATTTCGACCTCAAACTCTCCCATCAACTAACCTTCCTCCGAAGCGTCCTCTGGACTGACCGAGTTTGTACAATGTTGGGTCTAGCCACGCGACGGTCCGCCGCGACCCGCTCGAAATGCTTAACATCTGCAACTAATAGCATTCTGCGGACAAGGGCAGCAGAGCGCCCGTCACGGTTGTGTCTTGCGTCCAAGGATTTCCACACTAGTCAACCCAATGCGGAATCCCGGCCTACGTGGATGCCCATGCGTGTCAAGACACCGTGGATTGAAGCGTTGACGAAGAGCAGAGAGGATGCGAAGACCGGCAAGGGAGCTTCTACGCCGGTCGCGGAGCCCGATCTGACTCCTAAGAAGATGTCGGATAGCCACTATAGCGCTGTTAGTGAAAGTGCTTCGCATTTGTTGAATTATAGACTAATCTGGGATACAGATCCTGCCGTTGGCACAAGACAAATGGCTCCTTGATACATATCTGAATGCTTCGGGGCATATCAGGTAACCAATCTGACATTTGCCTTGGAATTGGCGTTATCGCTAACGAAGCCAGGTTGGGGTCGCTACTGATGGACTTGGATGCTTTGGCCGGTATCATTGCTTACAGGCACACCGGAGGCTCGGTGACGACCGTGACCGCTGCATGTGACCGAATCACCATCGAACATCCTCTGATGGAGATCTGCGATCTTGAGCTCAGCGGTCAGGTTACCTACGCTACGGGACGCTCTAGTATGGAGATATCTTTGCAGGTCGCAAAGGCCCCTCCTGAAGGACAGAAGGCGAAGCCTGAGGATGTTCTGATCACTTGCGCCTTCACAATGGTGTCTCTTGATCCGGCTACCAAGAAGTACGTTTCCTCGAGTAGCTAATTCTCAAAGTACCATACTAACGCTTCTTAGACCCGTCAATGTCGCACCCCTCTTGCTAGAAACTGATGAGGAGCGTCTTCTCTTTAAAAAAGGAGAAGAGAACTATCAAGCCAAAAAAGGACTGAGAAAACGAAGTTTGCTTCAGAAGGCCCCAGACGACGAAGAGAGTAACCTGATTCACTCCATGTGGACCAAGGAGATGTCGTATCTGAGTACGTGGCTACTCTCCAAGATTCTGCCGTGATTACAGCCACTAATATCGCACAGGTCCGGAATCTTCCGCTCAAAGACCATCAAACATGGTCTTCATGAGCGACACCAACTTGAAATCAGCCATGATCATGCAGCCACAAAACCGCAACCGTCACAACTTCATGATCTTCGGTGGTTTCCTTTTGAAGCAGACCTTCGAGCTTGCATTCTGCTGTGTGGCGTCTTTCTCCCACGCTCGACCCAACTTCATCTCCCTTGATCCTAGCACGTTCGAGAACCCCGTTCCCGTTGGCAGCGTCCTGTACCTTCGCGCCACGGTTGCCTATACAGAGCCTGTCGAAACAGACTCGGGCAGCAAGTACACCAAGGTTCAAGTCCGTGTGGACACCAAGGTCAGGGATGTGGAGCATGGCACCAAGAAGTCGACCGGCCAGTTCAACTACACTTTCTTGGTTGAGAAGGACATCCAGGTAATGCCGAAGAGTTACGGTGAGTTTATGCTCTGGACGGATGCCCGGAGACGGTCACAGAATGCTGCTGCGTTGGCCCCTGCTGGATCGAGGGAGCTTAGTGCTCTGAGGGGGCTCAAGGATAGCGTGACTGAGTAGATGCTACTATATAGAATAATATTTGTATATCGTATGGTTCTGTATGCTTTTAGAGTCCTTGGGACTCCCGAACGCATATGGATATCGTTTATACTTCCTATCAAAAACAAGGTTATAGCAACCAATAATAGTGATATCTGTCTATGTATACCAAGCATGTCCAGAATACAAAAAAGAAAGATCAGTAGAAACAAAAGATCACGATCGATCTATATACCAGTCACATGACATGACATCTCCGCACCGATAAAGACCAAACAGATCTTATCTCTCAAGCTCCCTTTAACCCCTCCATACATATTTGTACAGAGCGTGTATTCGATTGTCTCCCATATATATGCTTCTATTCTTACTAGATCTATAATCTACCTTTCATTGAAAATGAGTGGGCTCTTTCAAAACATCTACCATCTCCGCCGGGTAGCAGACACCGCCGCAAAGGCGTGCTATGTCTGCCACAAGCCCTCGAGCAGCGTGATGATCACGCCCGACAACAAGGTAAATACATTCTAACCTCTTTCAAAGCATGACTGGTTGCGGGGAGACGTTAGTAACAAAGTCGAAGGATTTCTTCTACGTTTGTCCTGTTCATCTGAAGGATCGGCATTTCTGCTCTCCTATCGTTGACACAGAGGACGAGGAAAAGAAGAAGAAAGAAGAGGCATTAGCAAAAGAAATCGAGAAAGTAAAGAAGGAGTACGAAGAGAAACAAAAGAAGAAGAAAGACAAGACGAAAGAAAAGAAATCCGACGAAGAGTCAAAGAAGGAAGAAGGATCATCGACTGACAAAAAGGAGGGCAATGACGAAAAGGAACGAGACGATAAGGTCTATACCCTACCTCCCCTGCCCCTTCTCCCTCACCCCCCAGCCGCTCAGGCCTTGGACGTGAATCAGAAACGACAAACGAAAAGCTAAAGCTGACACACTGAAGATCGAATCCCTCAAGAAGTCAGCACAACCCACGTCCACGTCGGATGACGGGCCTCGTATTTTCGCATTGCATAAGTATGTCCTAACCCGATTCAGGACCCTGACACGCTTTGCCAGCTCAGCACAATCTGACCGCATTGGCTCGCAGAAATTTCTACCAGATGCGCATCGACAGACTGCGTAATCTCGAGGCTGCCAAGAGAAATCGCCAGCGCCTGCAGGATCCCTCATTTTTCCCCTCTGTCCCGTCCGGAGGGCTCTGATGAGGTCAAATTTACGGGGGTTGCTTGCCTCATCAGGACCGATTAGGATGTTAATAGCGAGATGAAGTGCCTATTCGTCAGCTCGTTTAGACGGAGATCTCGACGTCATATCTTTAAGCGCGGCAGTACGACGATCATATCAGAGCGTCGCTGCGAAGATGAAATAAACGACAAGCTCGCGCAGCCATGGTTACTCATTGCCCACCCTCAATTGAGGTAAACCGTACTTGAACTCAGTCTTCTGCTCGAGTCGCGTTAGACAATACAACTGCGCTACAGATCAGCTCGGAATTCATCTAAATCAAACTCATGGTCTGATCTCCAAATCAGCCAACACTCACCACATGACACCGTCAGCAGCATCCAATGTCGCCATCCTGAAGTCTGCCTAGTTCACCCGGGGCTCAGTCAATATCGGAAGAGAGGCAAGGCACTCCAAGTGGAACCCAACACGATAGCTCAGCACTAAGCACGACGTGGAAGCTTCTAACCCAGCCACCTCAGCCTTATAGGCAACAGTTCGTGGTCTTATGCTCGCACTATGTATGTGAAAATCCGTATATCCGGTTCGACGATGGGCTTCAATAGCTTGCGACTTGTCTGGCCAATATGATAGCAGGCAATACCTACTACGTGCTATATGAAGCCAACTTAAAATAACGCATCGCATACACATCTACAATATACACACAAATGCATAGAAACACTCTAATTCAATCAATATGTAAAACCCAACCTGACAAGATAAAAGAAAACAAAAGATATAGCAAGCAAGGAGCATCATATCATATACATAACATAGCCGGCATGTCATGCACAAACACAGACCACCGATGCATCTTGCATATTCTGCCTAGACTAGGCAGGTCACTAGATTTCCAACGGAGCACATGCATACAGTGCATATTCCTATTTCGATCCAGCCATCGGGACTCGCGCGAGATTTGTGCAATCAGAGCTCATGCATAATAGCGCCATGATGTCAGGGAGCGGACGGTTTCATTTACTCGTTTCTAATCCATGACTCTACTTGAGGTCTCTGTGGGGAATAAGGAGGTATACTGTATGCATTGCAGTGGAGAAGGAGGAGGCAGTGCACTCTGTGCTGCCTGTTGTTAGGCCCTTCGGTTAGGCGGGGAGTATCTAAGGGGTTGCGTTTTGGTTGTATGGGGTTACTTGAAGGGGGAGACTGGTGTGGATACAATGTTTTTTTTTTTTTTTTAATCCGTTGGAATTTATACAGAACCTATGAGAGTTGAATATTGTACTGATTTTAAGATGGATCCGGTGGTGGATGTGGTGTTCTCGTAGCGCTTAGGCTTAGAGTCGGGTTTCGTTGGACATCCGATTGATGAGGTCGATGGCTGCATTGACTGGATGAGAAGTTTGAGCGTCGTGGGCAAGTGACGTCATTTTCGATACAGGGTCGCTTCTGGAAGGAAGTTGTCGCTTTTATCCGACAATTAGATCCATGGATAGGATACTACTTATGGCTCAAGAAGCATTTCGAAGAGCTCCTTCTTACCCTGTCTGGGATATAGGGGGTGCAAGTCTCGATCACCGAGGAATGGATGAAGTCCACCGCCAAGGCCAGTATCTCACTGATAACATTGATCTTTTAAGATAATCCCATGGAATCCCAAATCCACTCCTTCGGAGCGAGCGATCATCATAATTGCGATTGCAGTTGCCACTATGGAGTTATAAGTATGAAGCGGTCTGGCGGTAATGGAAATACGGTGGGTCAGGGGTTCGCCGGAATTCAAATTACGACGGCGGTACTGGGGTAACGGTCATGATACGAAAGGCGTTACGGCAGGAGTTGCATCCATGGGTCTCGCGCCCCCCAGTTGCGTAAGAGCAGTTTGCACAGCCCCCGTGCCGGAGCTAGTGAGTAGGCTAGGCCTACCCTGCTGGAGCCTGGTCTCCTCCTGGAACCGGGTCACGGACGCTCGACACGCCTGCACCGATTACTAATGCTCCTTCTCAGGAACTTGTGCACCACTGTCCACTGGGAAGTTTGAGTTTGTCCTCCCCGATCTTCCCACGCCGCAGATCCCGGGACTTGTTCTACCCGTCCATTGGTGGGTTTCCCAGCCAGTGGGCCTTGCCTTAAAAACAGCCTCGTGGAGCTGTGGGGTTAAGCCCTGAATCCTGACAGGTTCTAGCGCTTGGACATCGCAAGACATTCAATCTGCTGGTATCTTGCTCAGAACAGTCAAGCAACGCTTCCCCAGCAGTGATGCCATAATATCAACTAGCTCAGCAGGTATAAATTATGATTGTCTATGAGCTATCAACCGTACGAATTCTGTCATCACGGAAATTAATTTCGTCGCTGCTAGCTTGGTAGATCAACGCCATTGCGGGATGATCGGCATCAGGGTCGTCTAGAAGCAGAGATGGGTCGCACCAAGACTCGACTCTGCGTGCCTAGACCCAAGTCTTGTGGTAGCTAGGTACCTGTTCATGTATGCTTTTCTTCATCCGTCATCTCCCCGTCGGTGTGGTGGATCCGTGAAGATCCGAAATTCCGTATTCTGGCAAGTTGTGGCAACGCGTCCACGCAAGACCCAACCCTATTTAACCCAAAGTTGTAGTTGCCGTTTTCTCTACACCGCTTTGGGCAAATAGTTGGATATGGCCAAGTAGACGAAGGCGCACAACATCTCCTCTTCACGGTGATCTGTAAGCCAGACCCTACCGCATCACGTGATGTGAGCATTCTAACGCTGGCTGTCAGAGACGGAATTATGTGTATTCAAGCGGCAATGGTAATTATCCGCAAAGTATCCGCCATGTCAGTCGCCCCTGAGGCGCAGTCACAGTAGTAAACTTAGAGATTGCCCCGTCCATTTGTGGAATCCTCCGCAGGATTACGCCTCATACTAGGCGGCAGTCGGATGCCTAGGGCAGCTGGAGGTAATCTTCCCACATTGACACGTTGGGACATATCGATTCGAGCCTTCGCAAGGCCGATTGCAGGAACTACCCAGTCGCCGCAGCTACATTGCATACCCTGCCATGCAAACTTCCCGATATTGGAACCACACGAAGTGTTCGGGCAGGTCAAGCGACCAGACAAGGGCGCATCCCCAGACGGTGATCCATCTTCTTCACCGTTAGGGAAAAGGCACGGGCGCATCCACGTCAAAGGATGTAAGAAAATGTGGGCGCAATCGGTTGGTCCCTTTGCACCGTTCTGCGGGCCATGTGGTATGATGAATGGCGTGGTCGCCAAGTTTCGCCTACCGGATACAGTCAACATTTGGATGTTCATCTGGAGAGATCTATTGTAAGATTAGGAAACTGACCTGCATTTCCGACATTTAATTTCCGTTGTTCGATCCGTATTGTCTTGGGGTTTGTGCGGCTGTTCGTCTTCAAATAGCACGGAATTCATCTCCGGCGCGCGCCCACATGCTACACTTTCCTCAACTTCGCGGCGGTAAAGCCAACGGCTATACAGCGGATGGCTGATCACATCGTCTGGACAGCCCATTTCGTGGTAGATCGACAGCTGTTTCATGAACCCATCATTTGGCTCGCAAAGTGGCCGGCTCTCCTTAATAATAGCAAGAGCGGACTGCGGCGTCAGTGCGCTTGGCTGTTGGTGGAGCATATAAGCGATACATATGGTGGCTGAACGGGATTTTCCCATCGCACTATTTATTATCAGTAACAAAATTCATCGTGCCTCTCATCTAAGAAGTCCGCTGGGGTCAGGTGAAATATCTCAATATGACAACCTTGGCCGACAAGGGAAGACCCATGCTCGTGATAGGAGCACGTGACATCGGTCAGAGCTTCGTTTTGACTATACATGGGGATGGAAGGCCAGAAGAATGAAAACGCTTGGGCCCAGAATCATAGAGTTTTTCACAGCCAGCCAGGCCACCCGAGAATATGGGGATACTGCGGGCTTGTGGGCATGAGAAGCAATGAGGAAGAGGGGTAGACTAACCAATGGACCAGGACGCCCCCACCAGCATCCAATCCAGACTGGATGAACTTAATGGCGGACGGGAAATGTTCTAGGAGGTTCTCATCCTCGACATCGTCCACATCGATGCGATGATGTTGGAAGCCTGCAAATGTCTCTTCTTGTGGTTGCAGGCGTAATACCGAAAGTACATGGGTAATGTTTGCTCTTTCCAATGCTGCCCTGTTTTTAAGGGAGAAAATACTACACGTCAAACCTGTGTGTCAGCAAGTGGTTCGATGTAAAGAATATTTCTTTCTTGTTTTTCTTGACTTGGACTTTCAAGAGTATATTTGTTGCCCCGCGTTGTTAGGATTTCTGACCCAACGCAATGAAGGTTTAATACGGGTATTGAGGGACAAGGTAAGACCAACCCTCCAATATAGATGTTCTGGCCGGGAATACGATTCATAGCCATTGTGAATGCCGCTTTGAGTAACACTAATGCACATATGAATAATGGTATAGTATTAGGTCAGTAATGAAACGGAGGAGGTATGTCGGTGATAGTGGAATGTAAAGCGTTGACAATGATCCTCCTAGACCAGGTTCAGATATCAAGCCAAGAACTTGATGGCGGATGTCATTGGTTGATGAGAGGAAGGCCGACGAGAGACGGCACGGGACGGCAGCTAGGGTGTAGGGCAAGGGCAAGGGCAGGCTGCGGTTAGGGCCTGAGGCAATAAGGTTGGGGGCCCCCGCATTACTAGCCTTGAACCCTGAATCTGAATGAAGGAAGGAAGGAAGGAAGGAAGGAATGTATTTGATGAGATAGGTGGACTACATTTCTTGTCCCAACTGGACGTTTGCAATATTCAATGGGCAGAGATACCATACTTTCTATGGCTAACCATGCGGCAAACCTCTCGAGCCCATCCTGGTTGACTATCTACGCAACTTCTACTCTGTAGATTCAGAGATGTAAGCTCAGTCGAGTGAGGTGGAACCAAAATCTCTGAAACCGGACTCTTGGAGGTATGCACGTACGTCTGTGCTGCCAGTCGTAAGTTGAAGTCTTGGAAGGACTGGATACAATCAAAACTCCGCACTTCGGCACCAAGGATCACCCTCATTCGTAAGTGCGGGACGGAATCGGATAACCTCAAGCCCCTTCCCAACAACGATTGGTGTCGAGTAGACGCCAAGGTCCCAAATCCTCAGATAGTTTCAGATGTGCACTGTTTCAAACCATGTCCGCTGTGGTAAAAGTCCACGTCGATCGATTGGCCACATGTGATAAAGGAGTCTGTGCGGCTTTCATTCCACAGACGACAAATATGCTTCTACGTAGTTTGAGTCCCCGTCCTAAGGCTATCCAGACTATACATTTTGGCTTCTACGTTTTGGATGTGCGTATGTCGATTGCGTTTTCTGTCTCACTATGAGCCGTGTACGGGTGCTACTAGAAGTAAACCCTGACTCGACACTAACTTAGTACTTACCCCCTGATATGCACATGACGCCTGATCCAGGTTCGATCAATCAAATGCAACACCGAAGAAAACAGTTGGAATCAAAGTAGATTAAGCTTGACCTCCTCAATCCTCATGCATCATGCAGAGTGAGCACTGTGCAATTTGAAATCGATTGGGTGCTAAGTGCGACTACTAGCTGAGGTCAGTTCAGCTAGCCATGCCTGGGTAGGTCAATACTGGTTAACTAGCGCCTCGATTCCTATGTCAGCAGGCCTGTGCACGGGACTTAGCCTGCAGCCTGTTAAGGCTTAAGGCTGACGGCGCTTTTGTATGGCAAGTAGTCTAACTTTACTCGGATGCTTGCTTTTTCTTACTCGCGTTTGAAATTTGACCCTTGTCCCTGCGAAGGGCTTCCGTATCACGGCGTAATTATAAGACAACATCTGCACTCATCCAGTCATGAGAGACGTGTGACTCGCACTACATCCACTGACCGACTATATATAGTGCTTACGTGCGGGACCCTTAAACTAGCATTTCATCGCGAAGACTACAAGACTCCCCCTCTTTTCCATCAATCGCCGACCATGCTGCTGACTTGCGCACGACTGCCCAATCGTATCGGGTCGTCGATCAAGTATGGGATGATGGCAAAGACAAGCGTCGCATCGTATATGTAGGCTTACAAGCGGCAAAGATTAGCAAGGCAAGTGAAATCCGCCGGATTGCCACAGCCCAGTGGATACATGTGTGTGTGTTGTTGTTGTTGTCCAAGTGATGGTTTTCAGTGGGCGCGTAAGACTCAACAACGAGAGGAAGACGAGGATCATATCCATTTCCATTCCTCTCAGCTGTGGATGGTAGGAGCTGAATAGACAAGATTGGAGTTGATCACCTCTTCTGATCGCCACAGTGACCGTATACTACATAGTATAGAGTGTGGTGCTGAGGGCCGCCAGTAGTGGCGAAAAAAAATTTTCAATAGTGATAGCATTACTGAATAGAGAAGAACAATAATCTACTGGGGTCTGCAAGTTACCCTTGCCTTGAATCATTTTGCCCCCTCTTTGACGTTTTTATTTTATTTTATTTTTATTTAGTTGGAAGGTTTTTTTTCTTGCTAGCAAAAAGCTGCAACGGGGATGAAGCTTCTAAGACAATTGTTGCGGCAGCTTCCTATTGCTTAATAGAAAGACCACATAAGGCGTCGAAAAGAGACCAGTGGAACGAAACAAGAATAGTACGCCGTCGTCCGTCTTCCACATTAAGCCTTTCTTTTGTAGCTTTTGTTATTTTTATTTTATTTGTTTATGAATTTTATGTAGTAG
>NW_015378193.1:0-70012 GCF_001204775.2 Aspergillus nomiae NRRL 13137 | reverse complement strand
GGTGTGCTGTTGGACTGTGGGGAGTCCATTGGGGTCCCGTGGCATCCTGGGCTACCCTGCCGCCAACCGCCGCGCCAGGAGCGTGTGATAGCATCCTTATCCCAGAGGCGAACACCCTCGATCCATTCCGCGGTCATGACCCGCTTGGAGCTCAGTTCACGATAGACCTTGGGGATGTAGACACGATTGCGGAGGCGCGACTCCCCTGCAACGAGTCTGGCCATGTGCTCCGAGTTATCAGCTTCATTCTCGAAGTCCGTCTCCAGAAATAGGCGCTCGCTGACATAGGGAACCAAAGAGTAAAACGGGATATCAAACACACGGCTGTAGACCCAGGTCACGACCCTATCGTTTGTCAGTAGGTAGCCAAACCCGGCTCAGAAGGGAGGGCAAGTTTACTTAAACGCCCATAGATCCCATTGAATCTGCTGCGCAATTTCCCGCTTCTGGACCTTCACCGCAACCTCCCTTCCATCGGCCAAGCGAGCCCAATGAACCTGCGCTACACTGGCGCTGGCTCTGGCCCTGCGCTCCATGACACCTTTAGTGGGATCGCCTGTGAACGACACGCCAAAGACTTCCTCCGGGGACTTGCCGAAATCCTCACGGATGACCTTCTCCACGTCCTTCCAATCGTTCTGCGGGGCATCGTCGAACATACGCGAGAACATTTTCTGGAACTCGGGCGGCAGGATGGCCGACTGCATCGCGACTGCTTGACCGATCTTGAGGTAGAGGCCGCCATTCTGCCGCAGCAAATCTGACAGTCTCTCGGCGTTGCGCGTGTGTAGATGATTGATGGACTTGGCGAGGAGAGGATTTGGGCGGAAATTGATCTTATAGTCCAGCGCCACAATTAGACCTAGGGTGAAGGTCCGGGCTGTTCTCGTCAGGGAGGATGCGTAGAACTGGGTATCGATCGCATAGACCACGCCGGTGGCTAGCGACAGATAGACAAGGCGTCGGAGCCATTTGCGGGACCGATCGTAGGTCTTCGCGGGGGCGGGTTTCCCGAGCTCGCTCGGGGACGGCGGGACGAAAGGCTGGTAGGCACCGGGGTGTACAAATCGAGCGAACTGAGGGGAATTGAAGTGTGGAAGCAAACGAGGACGTGGGTGCGATCGGAGGATAGAGTAGGTGGTCGTGTGTGCAGTTGGTGTGGACCGCAATGCGCGGGCGACCGACGTCATTGACGCCATTCGGAGGTGTCGAGGGGAGATATTGATCAGGCCAGGCTTATCATGATGCACTCGTGTAAGGATCAGCAAAGAATAAAGAAGATTAGGAGGTTACTGGATAAGTATAAAGTAAGGAATGGTGAGGGGAACAGGGGAAGGCTATAATAGTTTGAAAGGAAAGGTGCTGACAAGTCCAGACCCTAAAAGATGATTATATGTCCGTGGAATCTCCGATCCTTAATCCCGTGATATCAAGCATGTACATACTGTGTGTGGTGTAGTCACTCTATACATCGTCTTATCTATACATTTATTCGTAGACTATAATTCCTCATGTACTATCCCCTGATCGAGCTCCGGCACTCCATCTCCCAAGGTCTGGCACACGCTGGCATATTCCCTCATATTGTTGGGGATAGTCTCCTCCCACAGCGTGTCGGTCTTCAGATACTCGTACTGCTCCCGACAAACCTCCTCGCTGATCATAGGCAACAATGTCGGCAAATTGATTATCGCCGCCCGGACGAAATTTGTCTTGAAACAATTTCCGAAGCCCGCCAGCGTCTCCGAGTCCGAACAAAGATCGCCGCCATGCAGCATCGAACCACAACGACGCTTGATAATGTCCGCCGCGTCGTCTCCCAGTTTAATCATCGCCGCTTCATGTCGCGGCGCATCTAAGCGTTTCGTTATGCTGCGCACGGCGGGGATGAAGGAGTTGTTTCTCGTCCAGAGATCCCAATGCGGAACCGTCGGTCGACAGCCTTGGTCGCAGATGTGCTCTTGGAATTTAGCAAAGAGATCGCCCGGACGAGCGGCCAGCGCCGTGACGACTTTCAAGCATGAGGTGTTGATCCCAGCTGAAGCGCAATCGATGTTGAGGAAGAGGAGAAAAGAAAGAACGAAGCGGCCTACGAAGAGGCGCATGGCGATTCTATTGAAGAAGTCACAATGTGCTCGCAAGTTGTAGAAGTGAATTTTCAGGAGGGCGATCGAGCGTGGCTAAAAATTGGGAGGAACGAAATGGTTCTCGACCCAATTTATGGGGATGATCGACGCTTTCCCCGCATCCAATCCATCAATCCATCAATTTATGTCTCTCGGCATCAGAAAATGCAAAGCGACATATTTCACATGGAAAATTCATGGCCGACTCACAGGTTCGTGTCTCTGACACTAGTACCGGATTTGATCTTAGGGATTAAAACGTCTTCCTTTTGTACACCTCCTATTTCACCATACTAGGGCTATGTATATATATACTTGTCTCCAAAACACCAACTTTCACCCCGCATCCATGAACTTGACTCCTTGAATTCCCTCAGCTCTTCATCAGGCAGTTGTCAAATTTTAGCCTCAACAAATCTTCTCTTTCCCCCGTGTATAGGTTCAAGACACGGACGCTGCTGTCACTGACCCCTCCGGTCTAGCGAGTGAGCCCAGTGTTTAAACCCCTCGGAATGGGAAATATCCTCGGTGTCTCCATATTATAGACATAACAACGGTCCGAGGAATACCTTGGGTTATTAGAGGACTACGCTAATGCGGCTGCGGACTAGTTCAATATCCCATTGGATTTGGCGGCAGACATGGACTCGGAGACGGTTCTGGCATAAACCTGGATTCTACCTCCTAGACATCTATTTAGTAAGAAGTTATACAAATCACATCGCTTTAATATAGCTCGACGAGGCCAGTTTATAGATCGGACAAGTCGGAAACAGACGCACAGTAGTATGCACTCCCGTCATGACTATTGTTTCACCTCTAGACTAGGGCTATATAGATAAACCATTGGTATGTGCAAGTGATATGGTGAAACAGACGAAATTGTAAATTCATCATGGATTTTTAATACCAGTATAAAGGAACGATGAATACCGCACGCCCTGATCTTCTACTTCAATATCAAGTATTTTACCGTATATTTTGGGCTTATTTCCATGCTTATTATTGATTCAGCTTCTACATGAGCTCACTCAGGATTTGGGTATCCCCAAGAGAGAATTGAAAGAGGCCTTTAGGGCCTGGATATCTTAGGATTCTGAAGAGGATCAGCTGTTGTCCTGTTGAAATTGAATGCACTATTCTGGTGGCGGCGCCTTCCTCGACGGTGAAGGGCATCCTAAGACAAATAGTATATACAACACAGGTGCATCTGCACAACTAGAGACGAGGTGTATATCTTAGCTGCTTTGCTGATACTATGCCTGATGTAGCATAAGGACAAATATACAAAAAAAAAAAGGTATAGTTGGATTCTTGATCAAGACACAGTATTGTTAGTCCTCTTGAGGCTATCTTCATATCTTTCTATACTTCTGCTTTTTGAGTGCCTAAGGCATGGATCAGGAACATGTGAAACAAACAACTTACCTCACACCGCCCAACAATCTCCGCCCGGCAAAAAAAGCAAATTTCCAAATTTGCCCAACTTTTGATACGGTTTTTTCCCCCTCATCGTTATTATCTTTACATTCTTTGGGGAGTTTCCTTTCTTCTCTGGTCTTTCTGTTGTTGGTATATTCAGGACTATAAAACTACATCTTACTTTTCAGCCTTCTACTTTCATTCCAGTTCACGGGACCATTATAAACAACATGGGTGACAAGAAGCGCAAGATCGTCGAAAACAACCCCGAGGAGGCCATTGAGCCCGAGGGAAAGAAGGCAAAGCGCGAGGAGAAGAAAGAGAAGAAGCGCAAGTCGAAGGACACCGTGGAAGATGTGAAGGTGGAGGATACCGGCGCGAAGGAGCAGATCAAATCGGAGAAAAAAGAGAAGAAAGAGAAGAAGGACAAGAAGGACAAGAAAGAGAAAAAGGAAAAGAAGGAGAAAAAAGAAAAGAAGGAAAAGAAAGGAAAGAAGGAGGAGAGCGAGGAGGATGCGCCGCAGGTAAACGGTGCCGAGGAAGAGAAGCAGGAAACCGCCGATGCAATGGATGTGGATGAGAAGCCAACCGAGGGGAGCGAGGACAAGGTAGATAAGAAGGCCCAGGAGAAGAAAGAACGGAAAGAGAAGGCGAAGCAGGAAAAGAAGGCCAGAAAGGAAAAGAAGAAGGCCGAGGCCCAGGAGCAACAGCCGGAGTCCAACGGGCAGCAATCTCACGCTGAACCTGCTGAGAATGACGCCCCGAAGCAGAAAGGTTCCCGGTTCATTTGCTTTGTCGGTGCGTTCGGCCAGTCTCTCCCCATGAGTATCCCATCATTCCTAATGTGCTTGGCTAGGAAATCTGCCCTACTCTGCCAACCATGAGTCCTTGTCCGCCCACTTCGAAAAGATTGCCCCAGTCTCCGTACGTGTTGCTACTCAGATAGACAAACCGACCAAGTGCCGTGGGTTCGGCTTCATTGAGTTCGATAATTACGATCGCATGAAGACCTGCCTCAAGCTGTATCACCACTCGATGTTCGATGATAAGAAGTACCCGCCCCGGAGGATCAATGTTGAATTGACGTGAGCATCCGTTCTGGACTAATTCCGGTCTACTGTACATCTTACTGACCCTCTTCCCAGTGCTGGTGGCGGTGGTAACAACGAGAACCGCAAAGCTAAGATCGAAGCGAAGAACAAGAAGCTTTTCGAAGAAAGGCAGCGCAACGCCAAGTCCATCCAACAGGAGAAGGACAGGAAAACCAAGGTTGAAGAAACTGGCGTTGACGAATATGCGGGTGTGCACCCCAGCCGACTGAGTCGCATGGCATAGTTTCCTCCTTCTCCCGTGACTCCCGTCCTCGATTCCATATAGGCTCATGTTTGATCTGTCAAAAGTGTTTGTTTTTGTATTGTGTTTATAGAGATATCCTTTCCGTTCTCTTTCTTCCAGCGGATGCTAGGTGAAATGCGTAAGACAGGAATGAAAAAGCAAAACGACTTCGAATGCATAATCGTCCATTTCCAAATGACTACCGCTCGCTAAGATGCATGCATCGCAATCACACCCGCAGCATGCATGGTTGTCACTACGTCCCTTTATGAGACCCAACCACCCGAGACAAGAACCGAAAGAAAAACAAACAGGAAAGAAACAGCAAATAACAACCCCATCAAGCGACATTCATTGCATGATATTGTATGGCGTGTTACATCTTTATACTGTATTAAAGGAGAGGTAAAAGAGATGACGGGTCAGAGCATCTGGGCTCCCAAAACAACATCAAAATCGTAGCTTCGAGCCAAGGAGGGAAAAATGCAGCCAGTGAATAAGGAACAAGAGAATTGAAAGATATTGTCATCATAGGGGATAGATTCCCCAACAACCCAGACGCCGTACTAGTTCTTTATATTATAGTCGGAGGAAAATTATAAGAATCGATCTACAGAATCAAACATTTGGTCTTCTTCGGCTTCGTGGCGGGTCGTGGATTGAGAACAGCACTAGATCCAGGCAAGTTAACCTCAGAACCCCGAGTCTTGCGTTGGCGTGGGCCGACCTACCGAATAGCTTCGTCGAAGACGCTCTTCAGATTACGCTGTGTCAGAGCCGAACATTCGAGATATTTGTGTGCACGGATTTCCTTAGCAACGGCGAGGGCTTGTTCGTAGGAAACCGGTTCCATCTTTCGTTGACGAAGGGCGTCTGTCGTTGCTGGGTCGTCTCTCAGATCGAGCTTCGTTCCAACCAGAATAATGGGGACATTGGGCGCGTGGTGTTCAATCTCCGGGAACCACTGCACAAAGGTTAGTTAGGCTGGACGCAATCGACCCCCGGGGGCGAGTGTTCCACGAGGGTCGCTTGGAAGGAGTAAGCACCTTAGCTTTGACGTTGTCGAACGACGGAGGGCTGACGATGGAGAAACAGATAAGAAAGACATCGGTTTGCGGATAGGACAACGGGCGAAGTCGGTCATAATCTTCCTGTCCAGCAGTATCCCAGAGTCCTAGGCTGATCGGTCGGCCATCTACCATCACACTAGCGGTGTAGTTGTCAAATCTGGGGTCCAGGTCAACCACGGGTTCGGTTCAGACAGATATAGGGAAGAGAGGGCCACGGACACGGTCGGTATATACTCCCCAGGGAAAGCGTTGGTTGTGTAGGCGATCAGGAGACATGTCTGGTTGGGTCCAGGATTAGCCGATGGAGTTGACGAATGGACTAGAAATCACCATAGAAAGAGCTTTGACTTACTTTTCCAACAGCACCGTCACCAGTGACTACACACTATACATGGTCGTCTATTAGTCGCGGTGTGATCGATCGACAGATAAGCTACGGGGGAGCTGGCGAGTGCTGACCTTCAAAGATTGGGTAGCGGGACCGGTCGCCATTCTTTCAGAAGCTGCAATATATGGAGGCAAAAGGGGCAATTGCAGCGATAAGAGATGCGCAGCGGGCGAACAGTCAACTGGACGACAGTCGGGGCGTTATAAGTAGGTGGGTTGTTGGCGGTGGAAAAGCAACGTGGACCGTGGACGGGTATCTGCAATTCGGACAGAGCGCAGAGGGGAGAATAGATCGATATTTAACACGGCGAATCGCAAGACGCTATGGAATCGATGAATAGGATAAAGAGAATCAAATACGATGGGAAGACAAATAGAGAAATATGAAGAAGAGAGACGGTGAAGAAAGGGAAGTTGAACCAGAACGACCGCCAAATGCAGTAGACAGCGAATGGGAGTGCGGAGAGTTCAAGGAGAATAAGAGGGAGAGGGAGAAACTGGGAAGGGAAGAAGACCGAGAGGGGGCAATTGAAAGACGAGAGAGGAGGGGGAATAAGTTCGGGGCCAACGTAAAGGGAGAGAGAGAGAGAGAGAGCTTTCGATAGCTCACCTGAATTTTAAGGTATTCAAGAAAAGAGGGAAAAAAAATCAAAAATCAAAAATGGAAAATGGAAAATACAAAAAATAGAAATAAATAATAACAATCCAGAATTAATTAATTAATTAATCTATCAACTCCATCAATTCAATCCTATCCAGCCAACTATATTGCTTTCTCCGATATTATGACGCGAACATCAGATTTTCCTTCCTCGGCTGGTTTGCCTGAGCCCCAAATCACCCCTAAATCGAAATCATCCTTCAATCGATAGCAGGGAAAATCAACACTGAATGGCTGGTGGTTAAGCGCCAATGATATGGGAAAGTCCGAGGCGACTACACGGTTGTTGCTTAAGGTCGAGTCGGCTGGGGATTTTGGAAGCACTAAACCAACTTTTAGTTTGTTAGCCTGGTTAGGACCCTACAGTATGATACTAGGTACTTGGACGCGGTCTCTTCCTGTATGCTGACTGGCAATCGTTCTCTACCTCTCCATCTGCGTTCTCCTCGAATCACGCCTCATTCTGGTTGTCTTTCTGTGGCCCTTACTATAATTATAGCCAATTCCTGCACTTCCTCGCCGACATCCAAGGTACAGTTGTTGAGGAAGTTTGGTTCAGGGGCGGTACCAAAAGTCGTTCATGACAGACTTACATAACACTTACCATAGTATCTAACTAACAAACTAGCTCCCTCTTGTCTCTTATCGTAGAAAACAAAATAGATTCATACTGTATGTATGTATGTACTTATGCACTAGTCTGTACATCCATACGTCCCAGCATTAAAGCGTTACCGTACCGTATCCTAATTCCTTTAGCCTCCGTCACTATCAAAACAGAAAACAAGTGAAGATACATAATTTATAACCCTACCAGGTCACATTCAAGGGCTCTAATTCTAATCCCATAAACAAAAGGAAAAAGAAAAATAGAGAACAGAAAAGAAAAAGAAGCCAACCGGATGATAGCCACCATTGGCAGTGGCTGCATTGACCGCCACCAAAAAAACGAAACCTCCTCCCCAATCGGTATTTTTAGATCCCATCCATTGTTTGCGACTGGTTGGAGTCTCCGCATTTATGCCTCCATCCTGGTGTGATATCATGCAAGCCAAGTATGCATGGCCCTACAGGTGGCGCTCAATCGGATTACGATTTGGATGATCCCTCGGGTCTATCGCATCCGTAAAAGAATACGTAGTAGCGACTATATCAGCATTCCATTATAGTACTGTCTATCGACTGGCGAGTCAACCATCACTATACTACTACTAACCAAAAGACAAATGAAATATAACCCTGTTGGAGAATAAAGACAGAAAGACAGAATAGGGAACATAAATAGAAAAAGACAAAACAAAAAAAAAAATAGAAACATTAAGAAGGATTATGACTGAACCCGAGTAACGCCAACCGAGGAAGGAAGAATCCCATGTCCAACCTTCACATCGTACGGCCGCTCCATCAGCCCAGCCGCTTTGCTGCCGAATTCCTGGAAATATGGACTGAGCAGGTGCATGTGGAGTGCATCCTGGTCTCTGTACCTGTTCGTCCATGAGCCATCGGACCTCAGACTGGCCACCGAGGTTCAACATACCTTTCCACGACCATTATCTCATTTCCATCTTTTATAGAAAAGGCATAGTAAACTAACGTATCGGGTTCGGTGGCATGTACTTGGCGGGTGAGTTCCGAGATATGACTTGAGAGCTAGTGACGTTATTTCTTGTCAGCGGTCAAATTCTCTCGAGAGAAAGTCGAACGCATCCTGAAAAGCAATACATAGTATATGTTACGCCGTAGTGGTGAAGGGGAAGGGGACTTCACTTACTTCGTCATGCTTGCCGGGCTTAGGGTACATGATGGCCACCACATTCACCTCTTCAGAAGCCATTTTGCGATGGTCAGTTACTGGGATTGCCAATCTGATCGATAATATGTACGAAAGATGATCCAGGCCACGCAGGAAGCAAAAGGGATGTCATGGTTGACCGACAGGATATGCGGGGGATTCGATTCATCCCTGCGCGATGACTAACAAACTTGGTATGTGTTGTGTATGAATGCGGTTGGATCCCCAACTGCGATCGCATTGAATATCTAGCTAAAAAAGTATATACAATGAAACTGGTATCCACAATGAACTTTTCTTTTTGGTTCTCCCTCTTACGTTGAAATGTGATCGGGATCAAAGGAACCTGCCGCCCAGATGGTGGTACAAGTGCGTCTACATAACGGGAGGAGCAACAAACGAGTCCGGAATTCCGTCAAACACCCAGTTGAGAGAATCAAACACCTCGGAAAATCCGACATCGCTAATAAATGCTCCATTTTGGTCGAAGTTGGGCGCGTACATCAGCCCGGGGTCCTCCAGCGAATCGTCCTGTCGAGAAACAGGGCCAGCCGTCGCCGACAGGTTCGGGTTGGCTAGAGAAGCTGCACCAATAAGCTACAGGTACGAAGAAGAAGGAAAAGAGGAGACATACCTTGAGCATCTTCGACGCTCTTGACCGGCCGGAATCGTTGCCGCCAACGCCAAACGGTATCATAGACATGGCTCATACTCATTCGGCAGCGCACCTTCAGCAGTAAAGCCTCCTCTCCGCTGGGATCGGAGCCCCCCGCATTCCACATCTGAGCTAAAATATCGGCCAGACGCACCGGACGGTCGTGATCCATGACGCTAATCCGCCGGATGGCTGAAATGGCACCATTGAACAGAAGCTTCCCGTGGTCGAAGTCAATGTGGCGACTAAAGTCACTTTTCAACAACTTCATCAGGGCAAACGCAGCGGATACGATCATTTGAAGAATATAATTAGTCGCATGGCCAATCAGCTCCCCAGGAGATGTTTCGAGATCTAATACTCGTCCAAGGAATGACGTGGTGGCAATGAAAAGTTTCGTTAAATCGTCACTTCGTGGGTTAGAACCTAAAAATACAAAGTACCGCAAATGCAGCTCAGCTGCTCGTAGATGGATCATGTTGATGTCTAACGGAGACCATATTAGACCTCGTTCGAGAACAAAGGGGCGCAGACGAGACTTACTAGAGATATCTCGGCCAAGATCGACCTCCATGTCCCTCAGCTCATTTTCCAACAGCTGCACAATCAACAACTTCTCAGAGCTAATAAACTCCGCGGGTTCAGGTTTACTGCTGTACAATGACTTCGTCACTCGATCACAGAACTTCTCGATTCGCAATCGAGTTTGAAGGTCATGGGAAGGGTGATAATCCGCGTCTTGGAGAGACGCTGGCTCAAGCGCCCAGTCGTAGATAGTGCCAGGCGGTTGCCCGTAGCCAGTAGCAACACTAGTGCAGTGAGAGTTAGCGCTACATGTATCAGTGTAGAACAGGATGACTTACTTCTGAGCTACAATATTACATATCGCCCATGTTTGTATTCGATCTTTTACAGCCTCCCCTTGGACTTCCATCCGGAAGGTTGTGAACTCCTCCGGTTGCACCGGCCGATGCAATCCCAGTTGCATGGCAATCTGCATCATCAGTCCGCTAAGCATAAAGGTCGCGTCGGTTATTTGACTTGTCGTGGGGAGCGGCCACGTGCAGAGAAGACAAAGAGCTTTCACCACACGATAGTCCTGCGGAATTCCGGTAATCGTTGACCACAGGAGTCGATTAAAGGGGCCAGAGAGTGCAGTGAGAAGTCCAGGCTCTGATGGAGCCCGTCGACTTGCGACGCAGAGAATCGTCCATGCCTGCAGGGGGCAACGACGAAGATACTCTTCGGGAGGCTTTTGGGGATTCAAAAGCGGTAGGAAGGGATGATAGTATTTAAAGTACCTGACCTGTTGTTAGGGTTGACAGGGGCCTGAATCCAAGGAGGGAACTGATTACTGTTCAAATAACCGTGCGACTCTTGGCCGGGACAGTGAAACATCTTCCAATCTCCACATATTGTCCTCCTGGGACATAATGGAGGCACCCCTCTGGATGGATAACGGGGTCGCCAAGGGCTGTGCTTCCAGCGGAGCAGATAGCGTTCGTGTTCTGTTCGAAACGGCCGAATCAGGGCCACAGAACACCTCTTCTGAACATGGGGATAGCTCGTCGCTAACTGCTGCTTCCACGCCATGAGGTTCAGCAGAAGTAGCCAGTCGTCGACGTAGCTCTGCGATCTCCTTTTCCATCTCTGCATTACGCCTGTTTGAAGCACAGTCAGCCATGTAGGATTCGCTTGACTTTGGGCCCGATGGTTAAGTTTTACCTTCTTTTCGAGATGCGCTTGAAGCTAGGTTCGACCTTGCATTCTATTTGAAGTCGCCGACAGCGTGAGCACGCTGCGGCGGGCGTCTGTACAATATCACACCGCAACTACGGTGTGCGAATCCCCATGTTTAGCCAGTGGTTCGTGATGGAGATAGAGTACGCAACGACGGTGGAGGCCAGAATTAGGAGGCGCGATACGCTTATTCTATCTTGAGGCAGATGGGCTAGAGGAGAGAAGTGGTGGATGCAGGCTTACCTTTTGCTGCTTACACTCATTACAAGCCTTTCTACTACCACCCCGGCGCTTCCCCGTGATTGGGGGAATCTTCTCCATTTCGCAAGGTTCCGAGCTCCTGGCTGATAGATCGAAACTTGTGACGGGCCGGGGCATTCTGGGGTTGTTCCGAAGGTCGCTGGGAGTGCCCGAAGGCGTTAAGAGACTCGCATGTGTAGGCAGTCCATGCGGTGCCATGACACCCCGGAACTCCAGGTCCATCAGTATAAATCAGACGTCGCCCGCCGGTATGGAACAGCGGGGCCCATTGACACATGCGAAACGAAGAGGGAAACGGTCAAGGAACCAGGTTACGTTCCGGAAATCGGAAGAAAAGTTCAGGTGTTGAAGTGTCGCGAAACTCGGAGGTTGCTGACAGGCTGACTCATCACTGGCCTGAGGCATCTCTCCAGAGTAAGTACACCAGTACTGTCTGCGTGCACCTGATTTAACCTGCGGTCTCCAGTTCCTCTCTTCATACTGATCACTGGGCATATTATGATACTATACAGTATATTTAGTATGGTACCCATTACGTATCGCCACCATTCATCCATGCTATGATACAAAGAGTTCATGCCAAAACGGACATCAGAACTGTACACCACTTTAGCAGTCAGCTCTCAAGATCGTCAACCTTCTAAAGATATGAACATGGATCTATGCTGGAGATTGAATTTACTCCGAGTCAAGAATTAAATAAATGCATCACTGGGAGTACAAAGTACCGTGTACTCGGACGGTTGTCTAGTATCCACACAAAGTCACGGGAATGGACAGAGCAGTGAAGCCTAATGACGTCGGCGTCACTGCCACACCACACCAGCTAAAAACTGCGCCACTAAGCCGAGAAGCGTAAGGTGTTCTGGGAGGAATTTTGGTACCTGAACCGCCATTTACCTAAATTAGGTACTATATTCTGCCTCCACCCCCCACCGCCCAACCATTACTCCGTATGCTTCCAAGCTGCTTTAACCAACACCAACTTACGTTATCCATTGAAACTATCATTAGGCTTCCGCGATCTACAAAACCAACTTCAGTTCTCTCTTTTTACTTCCGGCACACTGTTCGTTTTCTCTATCGTTCGCTACCCGTATTATTATTCTCTATGGCAGACGTCAGTCTCCACGATGGCCCTGCGCCTTCTGCGCCGTCCCCGCGAGATGCCGATGCGCCACGAGCAAGTGCTGATTCCGCCGGCCACTCGGCGACGCCGGCGATCTCAGATGAGCTTAAGGCTCGTATGGACAAAGTTGTTTACTCAGATGTAAATAATCGTCCATTAAGTTCAATCATTGAAAGGCTAGGTTACTGATTGGAACTTGTATCACATAGATCGGCATCACCACCCTCCTGACCCGGTTGAAACAAAGCGTCGCCTCGGCTAGGGTTCGTCCACGGATCGGTGACCCCTTAATGTTGCCATCGTGCTGACCACAGAAAATCCAGGATTTCTCAACATTCCTTAAGAAGCGATCTTCTCTGGAAGAGGAGCATGCTCAAGGCTTGCGAAAATTGTCCCGCTCTCTCCTCGATGCCTCCGTCCGCACCGATAACCGTCAAGGTACCTATGGCCAGAGCCATAATGACCTGAGTCGATTTCATGACCGCATGGCGGATCATGGACTGCAGTTCGCGGTGTCCCTGCAGCAGATGGCTGATAATCTTCATGAGTTAGCGTCAAATATTGAGCGAGGTCGCAAGCAGTGGAAACAAACCGGCCTGAGTGCGGAAAAGAGAGTGCTGGAGGCAGAGGCAGCAGCGGAGAAAGCGAAGGCCAAATACGAATCGCTTGCGGAGCAATACGATCGGGTAAAGACAGGAGATAAGCAGGGTGGAAAGTTTGGTCTAAAGGGTCCAAAGTCGGCCGCTCAGCATGAGGAAGAGCTGTTCCGCAAGGTCCAAAATGCAGACTCGGATTATGCGTCCAAAGTACAAGCGGCCCAAGCGGCCCGGCAGGAGTTGGTTTCCACCCACCGACCTCAAGCTGTGCACAACATCCAGCAATTGATCTCGGAATGTGACTCTGGCCTTACGTTGCAGATGCAGAAGTTCGGTACGCTTATACCTTCTCGGTATTCATGACGCCACGGTTTCATTACTGACTGTGCTTAGCAACTTTTAACGAGAAACTTCTACTGGGTCAGGGATTATCTATCAGTCCCCTGAAAGATAGTGCGGGGAATGCTGCCACCGCACCGAAGAGTCTCTATGAAGTTATCCATCAGATTGATAATGACAAAGACTACCGCGATTATGTGCTAAGCCATCAGAATAATCCTGGGGCGGTAACTTCAGAACAGATTAAGTATGAACGCCATCCGGTAAGTTCCATAAGCCCCAGCTTTCTCTCTATCTATTAACCCCTGCCCTCAGACACTTGGAGGTACTACTGGGCCTGTTGTCCCAGCCTCTCAGACTAGTACACAAAACAAACGCAATTCGTCAATGTTGCTTCAGTCATATTCTCAGCAACATCTTCCGGCTCAGTCTTCGCAACAGTCTCCCGCACCAGCACCACCAGTTGCAGCCCCCGTTCCAAACACTCCGCAGTCGTCTTACCCGCACAATCCAGACTCTTACTCATCCTCAACATTCCAGCCGCCTTATCCAGTGAGCGAAGGTCCCGCTGTGCCGGAAAAGCAGCCCTTAAATCCGCCATCCCTGGCAGCGGCACCGACCCCGTTGCCACCAGCTGGAGGAACTGGAGGCAACTTCCAGCAGCACCTTCCCCCGTTGAAACCAGTCTTTGGGGTTTCTTTGGAAGATTTGTATTTGAGAGATGGAACCGCCGTTCCAATGATTGTGTACCAATGCTTCCAAGCCATTGAACTTTTTGGCCTGGATATGGAGGGCATTTATCGACTTTCCGGAAGTGCGAATCATATCAACCAGATGAAACAACTTTTTGATAATGGTGGGCCAGCCCTTGTCTCACAGATGCAGAGATCTTGCTCTAACATTTCGTCATCAGATTCAGCGCAGGTCGATTTCACAACCCCAGAAAACTTTTATCATGACGTAAACAGTGTTGCTGGGTTACTCAAGCAGTTCTTTAGAGATTTGCCTGACCCTCTGTTCACATCGCAGTCTTATGCTGACTTCATCAACGCAGCCCGTAAGCTGTTAACTCCCGGATTCAGGACCTTCTTTATCGTACTGACATCTGCTTCAGGCATTGACGATGATGTTCAGCGTCGAGACTCACTTCATGCGCTTGTAAATAATCTTCCCGACGCACACTACGCCACACTGAGAGCCTTGACCCTGGTATGTTCTCAGTCCCATGCTCTGTACAGTCCAAAGTCTAATCTGCTTGATTTTAGCATCTCCATAAGGTGCAGGAACATTACACCCAAAACCGTATGAACGCAGGAAACATTGCCATCTGTTTCGGGTAAGTCAACGTATTCACCCTGTCAGGAGCCGTACAAAAGTTAACCATATATTTTGCTATTAGACCTACTCTTATGGGTGCCAATTCCGGCGGCAATGTCGCCGACGCTGGTTGGCAAGTCCGGGTTATAGAGACGGTTCTTTTGAACACTTTCCAGATCTTCGATGATGATTAGTTGCGCCTCGAGAACAAAAGGCCATGGCCACCTTTCTTCGTTTGCCTTGCCTTGCAAGCCGACTTCCTTTTTCTAACGTATGTATATAGTGATATTTGGACCGGTGAAATATCCTGATGAGATATCATTACTTGCCTATAATGTAATTCTAGTGGATTTAGCGCAATCAAGTCATCTTCAGTTCGGTTTTGATCATGTCACGTTCTTTCTATGATTGAATTGACGAAGCCTGTTGGATAATTACAAGTTGGAAAATGACAGCAAAAATCGGATATAGTACAAATGATGAAGTGTGGCAATGCGAAGTCCTTCGAGAGCCCGCTGAATACATGGTGAGAATGCAAAAACCCGGGAACATGGGGTAGTTTTAAGACACGGGTAGAATCGAAGTTGGCTGTCAGAGGCACAGCATGATCCTGTAAGGGGGGAAGATGAAGTGAGATGACATTCTCAACGAAAAGCCAGGGCACTTTTTGTACGTCGTGACGAGGCAATGACATGCCTCTCGCTCATTCTGGAGATGAGTGCCAGGAGTCTGGGCTCTACCTCTTAGCCATTAGGGGCTCGTTATACAGCTATTGGCGTGATTTCTGCGTATGATGGGGCTTATTTCTTTCCTTGAAACTGTTCCTTCATGGCCTCCATACGCTCTGCAAACGTCAGTCCGGAGACGAACATGGGGTTGGCGAGATCTTCCACAGTGGTAGGCGTAGCGTGGCCCCAAATGCGCCAGTCCTCGTCCTCGCCATACCACCGAAGCTTCTGGAGAACAATGTATTCGGTGCAGTCTTGTTGCTTGGGCGGAGCGGTAGACTCGACGGAGACTTCAGACTTGCCCGTCTTGACCACCTTGGACTTCCCAGTAGACTGTCTGCTTGTGATACGCACCACGACCTGTCGCACTCCAGAATCGGGGATCTCGGGGATTTGAGTAGCACGGTCCGACAACACACGGATTCCGGTGAGAAGAGTTGCTGGAGTGCGGTTGTATTTGTCAAGAGACCAGCTGACTTTCTCATCCCTGGGGCGGTTGGAGATACGGGAGGAAAGGTTGTTGGCAAGGCCGGTGCAGCAGACCTTGCGCAGGGTACTGATGTCTCCCCTGTGTGACGGATGGCATGATCAGGATCTCACCAGCCCGCGGCATGTGGATTGGGTAGAACTTACTTAGCGAACGCAGAGTACATGCGCTGGTGGAGCTCACGAGCAGCCTGCCGACGCTCCTTCAGACGGAGCGGTAAACCAGAATTAAACCATTTGCAATAAGCGACAAGACTGTCCGCCAGTTAGTTTCTTGCACTCATCCTAGCAGATCACTTCCGCGCATCGCGGTGCTCCGCATTTTCGTTTATCGTAAAAGACGAGAATACAACGAACAGTGAAAGGCAATGGCATACCCCAAGAAATTCTGGAATCCCGATTTCAACCAAAGCCACTCCAATTGCAGACGCTCCCGCGGTTGTTGAAAGATCGAAGGCATATCCCTCCAGAGCGGGCGAACGTATGTGCCTGGCAGCAACCCAATATCCTGAGGCAATTCAGACCTTGACAGACCCATCCCCCTCGTCGCCATACTTGGTTGAGCTGGTTGTTTGATGGAAATGTTTTCGGGAATTCCCCGCATGGCACTGCGTTGGGACGACTGCGAAAGAAACCGGCATTGACAGGAGTACAGTTGGAAAACGGCGTTATTGGAGCGGACGGCCGTAAAGACGGGCCCCTTTGACAGCGAGGACGCCATTGTGAAGTAAGGCCACGAGAACCTCGAGCAGAACGAATTGAGAGTCGAGTCAAAGAGAACCAATGATCAAGACCGCAAAAGAAATCCCGACGGGATGGCTCACGTGATATCAACTCCGCCCGTCATTTCTCAGAACGTTCGGCCAGCCGTGCTCTCTCCGATTCGCACGCTAGGTCATGGCGTCGACTTTATCGGCAGCTTCCTAAAGGACGGATCTATCGCTGGCATATGAAGTCGTCTCGTCGCTGACTGTGCGCTGTGCTGTGCTGCTCGGAATCCGACTTGTTGTCAACAACCCGTCATCTTCGCCGATAGAAACCGACCTTGTTTACGGGATAGTCCTCGATAGGATTGACTCCTATCACTTCCAGTCTTTGCTTTCTCACCAGTTTCTCAATCCTTCTGCGCAACGGCCGCATATGCCGTATCATAAGGCTGGCTCCTCCTCGTGATGCTCCCCCGCCCTTCTCTCCCCACGCCCGATACCCCCCTGAAGCTGCTCGTTTGAGTACTCTCGACCCGGACTTGCGCTCGCAACTCTTAGCCTCAATCTCGAACTTCCCGGCGGACGCCTACGAAAAAAGACGTGGCTTCCCCAGCCGCTACTGCTGCTATCGTCCCGTCGTCCCACGAACCCTCTACACCCCAGATCCCCAACAGCAATGATTCCGGTCACGCAACGGTTCCCTCCGCTTTGCATCCGCGAGTGGCTGTCATATTGGGAGTAGACCGGAAATGGTACCTCCCTCTCCTGATCTGTCGGGCACTGAGCACGGTGCCCGCAGCATGGTGGGGGCTCCGGTGTGCCTTCACCTTCCTGGCTGAATTGCTCCACATACAGGCGGGAATGGGGCATGAGGGGTGGACGGCGGCGATTGTCGATAGTATCAATCAAGAGTGGGATGTTGAAAGAAGATTCAGGGTGACTGAGGTGGCCCTGGCGATTATGTGGGTATGTATGAGCCTCTCTGGCGGGAGGTCTATGGGGATAGCGATCCCATGAAAATCCCAACGTCCACGCATAAGATCATCTTGACGAAACAGTGAACTAACAGAAAGCCTACTCTAGTGCTGTGCATCTGCTTATCTTTCGTATTTCTTTGCCGATTGTATGATGTCTCGATGGTGAGTTTGTGTCTCAGCCCCTCTAAATCTATATACCAGTCTGAGACTGACATTCATTCTACAGGCTTTTGAATTATACCCCACCGGCTGTTGTTATTCGTCTCCTTACTACCAACGGATTGATTGCTTATATATCTTCATGGGTCCTCTACCTTTCGGGTGCATCTTCAGATCCGCGCCTTCTCCTTCCGGCCTGGATATCCATCACAACTGTAAGTCTGCCACTCACTCCGCTGCAATGAGGAATGACTGACATGTTGCTTACCCCATGGAGACTCTCACGTTCCTTTACCATGCCACCCAAAACCACGCCATGATTAAGCGCGAAACGGCGGCTGCCCTACTAGTTGTTTCCATTGCGAGTTTTGTGAGCATGTCCTCACTTCTGCTTCAGTTACATCTAACCCGAGAAAACGAACCGGAGGTCCCTGTCTTTGTTATCACTCGGAAATTATGGGACTGGGCTGTTACGATATTCCTTCGCATGCGTGTGGCGGATGATCGAGTTGGGGCGCGCGAGTTGTGATTGATGCTCCTTGGGAAACGGGTTACTATGTGAAATACTGCGCAAGCAATGAAGAGCCTTGGCCTAGTTTTCTGATCTGTTACTCGCGAAAACCATTACATATATTCCTATTGGTACCCAAAAGATCCACTGCAGATTGCAAATCGCATTGCATACATCCTATTCTGAAAATGACTGCGTTGTGAGGACAAGTTCAGAAACAACATGTGGAAGACGTAGAACGCAAGTGCAAACGAGAGATTGGCCTTCGTACCCCAGGCAACCTCCATAACATCCATCTGACAACAGACCTTCCGACACGTATTTCCTCCAAGCCGAGTAACGACAGGGATGAGGTAAGAAACAGAAGAACATCTATGCATATATTGGGTATCTACCAACGCCTCGTTCCGTCATAATCCCATTCCGAGTATAGCAGTCGAGCCCACAAAGGACCCACTCCCATCAATCGCGTGTCGCAATTGGTAGGGATCAAATTAGACAGTGCATAATAACGACAGAGGTCCCAGGTCCAGTACGCCGGGCACAGAGGGTTGAAGGTAAAAGACAAGAAGCTTAACCGAACCACCTAGATGCTGCAATTGCGTAGGGCGCAATGCAGAGTTAAGACGAAGGATAGGCGATACATGCCTTCTATCCAACCACTCCGAGGGCAAAGTAGACTGGGAAGAAGGGATCGGAACGGGGCGCGGCGTCTCCTTTAGAAACCGTGGACCTTGATAGTCTTGGCATCCAGCTCGAGACCCTCCTTCTTGTCGGTCAAGAACTCCTGAACATCTTTACGCTGATCACCTTGCAGCTGAATCACCTCGCCCATCTCACTATCAGCGACGATGGTGCCATTGCAGGCTGTACATCTGTTAGTAGGGGAAGTCCTTGCGATTATACGGTAGCGGCGCGGTAGGAACTTACCGAACTTCTTCTTGATCACCTTTAAGATCTTCTTCTGGTCAAACTTCTTAGGAAGACCCTGAACGGTAGTCAAGGTTTTTCGACCATTGCGCTCTGTAAAGGAGCGATATCAGTAACAAGTTCCAAGGGCAGGTAGAGCGATTCAACTGATAAAAGGGAATAGAAAATCCAGAAGATAGAGAGGAGAGTATGGAGGACATACGCTGAATCCGTATATGGATATAATTTTGAGACTGCTTGGTCTCGCCGGTGTCTTCGTCAGCTTCGGCGAAGGGGTCTGTTTGGGGCACGTGTCAGCCTGAGGCTCCTAAGCAGGATTACCCCGCCAAAAAATGCCATGCGGCACTGATCTGTAGAGAAAGACGATCTGCAAACGATCAAGGCCAGATCCGTGATGCAAAACATCGGATAGACCTGCTATAGCGACGCCTTTGCTCGTCCAAGGCTATCACCACCTTAAGGGGGAGTCATAGCGGGCATAGGGGAGGTGGCAAAATGGGCTTACCGAAGGTCTTGAGGTTTTCGATGGACATAAACTCGGCCTTTTCTCGAAACGGGCCCTTAAAAGCGGTTGTAGTATGAAAGCGAGGGGTAAGAGTAAAAACTCTGTAACTTGTAGCGATCGCGAGCGTTCGTAGGAGAGCTGAAGGGTGACTGGGAAGGTGTTGTTGAGGAGAAGACAAGTGAGGAAGAAGAAAGAGCCTTTTGAGGGGCGCGACCCGACTTAGCGCCTCTGTGGGGGAAGGCGGTGAATCAGTGACTAAGCCCCTGGCCGCTCATCTGCGTCTCTTCATCCAGCTGATCGGCCAGATGATCTACTATTACCTGTATTCTAGTATGGTTTTCCTATATATCAGTATTATCTCATTAAGATCTAATCCCACAGTATATGAAAAACCAGCAGGACTCAGAAACAGAAGCAAAATATCAAGACTTGTATTAGAGTAACTATTGATACATTGCCACGTGATCACGATGTACTACAGTGGCAAATCGATGACCGCATGGACATGGAAGTTTGGGTATCATCCTGAACTTCAAAACCGTCCTACCCCCTTTCTTCTTAGGTAATAAATATATGGGGCGGTATAGGATCGCAATTCAATTTTATCGCAAAGGCCACACAGTCGATATTATTCATGGGGAAGGGCTAGCAGTAGCAGCACCTGCTGGGGCCGCCGGCGGAGGCATGAATATAGGGAAATATGTCTGTACCATATGAGTAAGTACCAGACCCGATCACTAGGCAAGGCAGATAGTCAGGGAACTTGAGACGTACAACAACCAATGCCATCACTATATGCATCAGAAGTTAGTATCTATCTTGGCCTTTATTAGAGGGGGGTGGGAGACAAACATGACATGAAAACGGACATATACCCGGGAGTAGATGCCGTCCTTTTCTGATCGGGTGTTTCACCGAGCCAGTTCTGAAGCGAAAATACGAATGAGACCCTGAAAACCAGTTAGACATCTATACGGCTGATAGTAAGAAAAAGCAACCTACCACCCGATCATCCTGGATATCAAAGGATTGTCAGACAGATGACCCTATTAATGTGAACAGATGTAGTCTATCTCACCTGTTACGGGTAAACATCTACGAAATCTGTCAGCATCCCTGGAGCGCGCAACCATGAGAAATCCGGATGTCAACCTACCGCGGCCATGGGCAAGGTGCTGGTCATTGCGCCTGGACCAGAGCGTTAATAAAGCATTCCTCCCCAATTGATCCATGTAGCAGATTTAATATACCAGACATATCGGCATCATCCTTGTTGGCGGGCGGGTCGACATAGGGGATGGCTAGAGTCAGAAAACAGCAATTAGTGACTGCGTTTTCACCGTCATGAATGAGACAAGATGGGAATGGATGGTGAAATTAACGTACCGAGGTCCAACCTGCGCATGTCCTTTTTCGAAGCCATCTTCTCACAGGAAATAACTGGTGCTATTGTACAGCTTGTTCTTACGACGCTGGGAGAAAGACGGACTTGCCAGCCAAGCGGTCGTTGGCGCCAAGACTAAAGCGGTGGTCGATCGATTGGTCACTCGGCTTTATCTTCTTTCTTTATCTCCCGTCACAATGAACCATCACACATTTATATGTATGTAGTATGTATGTACCTAGATAATGCACACCGACAAGAAGAAAAAATATTTTTTGAGAGGGGTTTGGTTTCCATGCTCTCGGACTCATAGAGTTGCCTTATCTTTCACCCTAACATATTTCGGGTACAAAAATACAATAAACAAAACGGAAATCGAAAAAAGGAAAGAAAATCGATCTCTAAAGTCCAAAGTGAAATCATCCTGCCTCAAGTGTAGGGAACAGCTGAAACAGAGAATGGCTCGAACAACCTATTTCGAAAAGCAAACAGCTTTCAACCGGGCTGGTAGTCGACATATGCAAAGCACTCCTTGGTCTCAGCTAGCCATGTTCCATTTCAATTGGATCCAATACCGGTGTGCTTGCGTATACATCCAATAGCACATCAACTAGGCACGGATCCATGGTAGCCTGACGTGATTGCAACATACTTGCTTGACGTGCTAAAATTCTACGTCTTTATTCAGCTACAGCGTGTAAGTGTTTGTCTACTACGAGTAATTAGTGTGTACTCGTGCGACGATCCGGTGAGCGCAGTCAGGGATGTTCTGTAATATTGGCATAGGCAGTGGCTGAGAACGGGTGCCTATGGCATTCAGGCATCGGCAATGGAAAGACAGAGCATTGACAGGATCAACTACATCCTTTAAGCTTTACCAGACAGGGCTCTGATAGTACTAGTGTAAGAGAAAAAGAAAAAGGAACCTTACCATTATAAACATATAACGAGGGGGGGAAATAAAAATTAAAATAAAATAAAATAAAAGACAAAATGCAATACGCACAATAAAACCAACCTTGACATATCACAGTGGAAATGCGGGGATAATGAGGGTGAATCAGACAACCATATCATGCCACATTGGGGGATTGTCATGCGGAGGAAGAGGAGAAGGAGGAATTACAAGTAGTATCTGATGGCTCATCCAGAGCGAGTGGCGGAATCCGGTAGGAATGGATCGGCGGCGGCCTCTCACCACCAGAAGGTGAAACTGAGAGAGGGGAATTGGGTTTCTCGTAGTAGTAGTGTTGGGAGACAGAATCCATGGGATGTCATTCGTTTGATGCGCAGGCTGTCTGACCAACTGTCCATGGGCCAGTCGATATTGCGAATGAAGATGCAAATCATTGGTATCACTGCAGGTTATACGGGTGTACCGTACAGGTGACTACAGATAAGTATATGTATATGTACACTATGTGCAATCTCGCAGAGAAAGGGGATGACGAACGGGGAGATCGATGAAGTATCTCCAATGTCCCAGACTTCAATAAATTCCCAAGAGGCAAAGAAAGTTTTGTCAATGCCATCATTCTCGGAATTAGTTACTCAACATTGTTCCATAAGATATCTCCGATTTTCGAGAATGGGGCAATATGGGACCCATCATCTGATTGCCAAGAGACCCATCGATTTGCCGGAGAATCCGAGGACGACCCTTTTTTAGTTGGGTAATAGTATCGTCTCCAGTGATTCATTAGTGCCGTTGTTCATGTATGCTCCTCTTCCCTTATTACCCTGTGCGTGTAATTTTTCTTTTTCTCCCCCTAAAAAATCAGCAGGGAACCCACCCCGGGTGGATAATGGATATATAATATAGCAATAATGCGGGTAAAATCTGATGCAGCTTCATGGGGATGTCACCGGTATGAAAAGGAATACATACAGTACCGAACGAATCATTGTACACCTGCCAGGTGACCTTGTCATCATTCCTTAAGGGTCTGGCTCCAGACTATTAAACACTATATCACCCATCAAGGGAATGAAATTAGAAACAGACAAAGAAACAGCGATAGAGCGATCACAATTCGATTTGCATGAATCGCTCTTTAGACTCCTAATAAGGTTAAAAAGTACAGACAATCAGCTTTCAAGCTTAAGACGCATTCGGCATCCGGTATTACGCCAGTACTGGATCCATGTTTATCTCACCCACACTGTGTCAATCCCGCGTTAATTACCCGTCATCCGGTACACTTCAGTCCACCCCTCCCCCTACCGTAGGACTACCACGACGGGTACTAGTCAGTACCAGACGGTCCCATAACTCCGGGCGGTCCCATTGTATGTATGTAGTACGCCCATCCATACGTACGGATGATACCCAAAAAAGACGGACTGCCAGTTGGTCCTTCCTTACGTTATCTGAAGATCTTCCCTATCGTTCGCCGTACTCGGCTTTTCCCCCAATTCCCTCACCCTTCTCCTTCTCTGTGTTCTTCTTTCTTTTCATTCTTCAATCAATTTCCCGTCTCGACCTTTCGTTCGCGTGCCTCGCTGCCCTCTGTGCAGACTTTCCCGCCCATACTTGATCCGCACCGATTATTTCCCGACCTTTAAACACTCTATCCGCTCACCTTGCATTCCCCGACATCCTTCCGGTGACCGCTTGGCAGGAGGCATATAAACGGAGCTGGGATATATCGGTTCTTTTAGAGAGTCTCCAACGACCGTTTGCGCGCGTTCAGTCCGCTTGATCGGCCTTGTTCTGCTGTTCCAATGATCAATCTCCGGCGCGGTGATACACCATGAAGCTGAGATGATACCTCATTCTTCTGCCGGCGTCCAATCGTGGGGCCATCCCCTGCGCGCCGTCAACAGCGGCTCTGGACATGTTGATGCTTCTCAATCCGTGGGACCGTCCGACCCTCAGTTCGAGAAGCTAACAACACCTGTACCGCAGCCGCAACCCAGACAGCCGGCAGTCATCGACCTTACAACGAGTGGTGGTGATGCGCAAGAGGTGGAACCGCCGCCAAAAAGACTTCGGCTGGATTTACCTGCGGCACCCTCTGCCCGAGATGCGAGTCCTGCGCCGGGGAGCGGTGGAGAGCTGAGAAGCACCCCAGGAACAGGTGGCTCAAAGCCTCCCTCACTTTCTTGGCGCAATCGGCCGGTATGGTCCTTCCAGACTATGCTGTCCGAGGTGCCGGGGAGCAATGTGATGAATGAGGAAGATGCGACAGCGGTCGCGCAGGGAGGGAAGCCCGCATCGCCACCGTCGTTGCCGGTTTTGCCTTGGAAGTATGTTCCGGAGTCGCTCGGAGCCAATCCCACAATGTCACGAGCTAGTTCACCCGTGAAGGAGGTGCAGACGATCCCCTATCGTATCGAGACTCCTTCAGTTGCACCGGTCCTCAAAGGAGAAAGTAAGTTATTCCCCCCAAACGCCCATACAAATCAATGGACACCTTTGACCGGTAACCACAACGTTAGAGGTTGCGGATTTCTCTCCATGGACTGGGAACCACCCGGAAGATGTTCTAAACGAACAAACGGCAAAGCAGGGACACTACGACCGTACTCAGGTGTCTCAAAACGAGTCAAACACCGCACGACCCTCGTTATATGCACAGTTGAAGCACCGCTCCGGTCTGCAGATGCTCTCTTCCGTTTTTGCCGCGGCTCTGGAAAAGAGACAAAACCATAGCTTGGTGACTGCGCCGTCGACCTTTAAGCCACCTCCGCGAGTAACCCTAACGGATAATAAACGCGAGGCCTGGCTCCGTGACCTAGCTAACCCGTCTGTTCCTCTGCGTAAGTTGAGCCGAACGATTCCTCATGGTATCCGGGGAAAGGCACTCCTGGACCAATGCTTAAACAAAGGTATCCCCGTTAGCCGTGCTGTGTGGCTTGCAAAGTGTGTCGGTGCAAACGAGATCCGTGCCTTCAAGAGGAAAGGAACGAGTGGCACATTAGCGCTGGGCTTGGAAGCAAAATGGGTCCGTGACTGGACAGCAACTGTTCAGCAGTTCTTAGAAGGAGTGTTAGGTGCCTGCGGCTCTGCGCAATGGAAAATGAAGATGACATATGCGTATGTATTTAGCCTGGTATTCGTGTAATTCGAGTGCTAACGGTTCCTAGGGTGAGCTTAACTGCTCGCTTGTTCTTTGAACGTCTGCTGGACCACGACCAGTACCTTGGATGGTTCTTGTCCTCGCTAGAAGCCGCGCCGGTTAATACTGTTCCCGTTTGGCTGCTGATGCTTGGTATCTATTGGGATAATATCATGCGATATCGGAAGCGTGGGCGGCGGTTAGCCGAACTGCTGCTTGAGAAGTTGCGTCAGGTACGTGCGCTGGTGTTGATGGTTAATATCCTATTAATGAGACAGCAGGTCACCCAGCCAGAAAAGGTTGGTCCATTACAGCCCCTCGTAGATCGGTTATCTCTGTATGTCAGGAGGCTTGTTCTCGAGCATACCTCATCTGTGGTTCTTCCAGGTTCATGGGAAAAGTACAAGGAGCTTGTATCTTCCTGCTTAAACCTCAAGGACAATGTCCATAAAACGATTTACCAGAACGTCTGCGAACGCAATTCGCGGTTGCAGCTACCCAAGAACCACCAAGGGACAGCTGAACGGTCGCCACAACAGCGTGTCATTCAGTTATTCGACTCCATCCGCTCCGCGCATGATATTTCTTCCGCCTCGGCTGCATGTCTGAAAACGCTAGAGAATAAAGCTGTTCTCATTTCCAAACTCCTCGAGTGGACAGCTACACCGTTCCGTTATGGTCTCTGCCGTGTATATACTGGCGTCCGTCTTCTGCGCAAGTGGAAGATGTCTGGGATCGACGTTGATTCATTTATCCTTTCGTTCCTCGCTGATGTTCGAGTGACTAGCGCACTAAACATGGAAAACATCTACCATATTATTTCGGAGCTAGTCAGATCTCAGACATTCTCTGTAGGTAGGTATCTGCAATGGCTGATGGCGAAAGGTGTCACAAATACGTCTCAGCCGGTATCGAGTGACCTCTGCCTCCTAAAGCAACTGCCGGTCAATCGCCTCCCAGAGCATGTGCGGAATCTTCGCAATACGCTCCTTTACCGTGCTGGAATCCCGGCGATGGAGGAGGACTCTGCCATTGCAGAGCTCAAGGTATCAATTGCTCAACGACTGCCCAATATCTTCGGCGCTGAGATGGGGAGTGCAATGCCCATCGAGCCATCACAGACCAATCCTACTTGGGCTGTCAAATCTGAAATCGGACAGTGGATCCGCCGTGGAGTTGCTGGGCATTGCCGCGACTCACCTAGGTACGCTTCTCTGCTCTCTAGGAGTACTGCCCCGGCTAACAACTATAGGAAACTCTCTGTGGTCTCTGTGACGGTGGACCCAGGCGTATCCGCCCTTACTCCCGACGAATTCTACAGTGTCAGGGAGATCTTAGAGACTTTCGGTGATCTCTCGATGCTAGCAGACATACTAAAACAAGCTACTCGCTGTGATGACGATGTTGTCCTGGCTTCCGTTGCCGATACGGTCAATTGCCATTTTGACTGCTTCTGTGTAATTGGCGCTACGGCTGATCTTTTTAGGGGCCTCGTTGAGTCGTATGCTCGTCTCAAACGCCTAGGCAATGCAAGTTTAGACCTGTTGTTTTCACTCATCGAGTTAGGACTCCGAATACCCAGTGAATTCAACACCGTTGCTCTCTTGCGTCAGGACCTTACTCGCTTAGAGAGCAAGTCAGCTTTGGCAGCGCCGTCCCCGCTTTCGGATAGTATTCCCTTAGCACTCAGTGATGTTGATCCTTCATTTCAAGCAAAGTTAAACCAGCTTCTCTCGTCTGGGGGTGGCATGGACGAGTCCACGATGGATACGGTGTTCTATTCGCTTATACATATACTAGAAGGTAGTGGCAGTCCTGCCAAACTGTCAGCAAATGAAACTGCTAGGTATCTGGCTTATCTGCGGCCGTTCCAACCAAAGCATTTCGATGCTATGCTGATTCGTTGGATATGTGGGCTTTTGAAGTCCTCTACCCCGTCAATGTCTCGAGTCCTCCCTCCTCTCATCGGAGTTGGCTGCGTCACCATACATGCTTTTGTGTTTTTGGTGAAAAAGCTTTTGCAGTCGGAAAAGGTGGCTGCTGTAATTCCCAACCTGACTGGCTTGCGGGTGGAACTGCTTCAGCTTATTGTTCCTCTACTATCAGGAAAAAGTAAATATGCTGATTTGGTACGTCAACTACCATATTTTCCTCGAACGCAGCACTAAACTTGTTTGTTCAGGTCACATATCGTTTTCATGTTGCACAACAGGAGTTTTTCATGAAGCACCCTCAGGAGACCCTCGATATAATTTGCGATGCAGTTGCGTTGGTTGACTCGGGGGCTGGACTCGATTCAAGACAGCCCAACATCGCAGGTTCTGCAATAGAGTTACTCGATATCCTTCTTACACAGAATCCTGAAGTTACAGTCCAATACTGTCTGCAAGGCTTTATTGGAAAACATTCTACGTCAACAACCGTCCTTCAAAGGGCTCTGGACAACCTGTTGGGCTTTGACTCACTCACTGGTTAGTAAAGCGAATCCCGACAGTTGCTCATATTGCTAACCATACCTCCAAGGTCCACCTGCTATGTCCGAAGCAGAGAAGGTTGTCCGCATGACTGACGACTTCTCCCTTCCTTTTTGCCAGTTGAAACTCCAAATGCTTTTCAACGCAGAATCTGGCCGTGATGTGGGTAATGGTATTGTTGACGTGATGTTCAAGGCTGCTGTGGAAGATACACGCTCAAAAGGATCGAATTGGGTTGGTTTCGTGGGTCTCATGAGCCAAGATGTAATAAGACAGGTACGAAAGGACCATTGTCGCTACAACGCTTTCCTCCTAAGTTAACTTTCTTCTTTTAGATCCGGGAGCGAGCTGAAAGAGCTCTCTTTTCTATCCCACTATTCGAAGAGCATCTTGAAGCCCATGGACCCTCGGGCACAGCCAAGTCCCTGGAGACAGCAAAGCTGTACCTGACAATAATTGAGAAGCTTGCTTACAGTGTGCCCGAAGCTGGTGTACAGTCGGTGGCTCCCGTTCTCATCGAGAAGATGGATCTACTTCTCCACAGGCTTGTTATCATGCAAACCAATTTCAATAATGTCACCGCGAATAGACACGGCGCGGCTACGACTCAAATTCTTCAGTCTCGCTCAAACTTCGAGAAGGCTCTCGCTTTCTGGTTCTCTGCCTTTCTGCGGATGATTGTGATTCACCGTTCTGCGTTCACTATGCCATCTCCAGCGCCCAAGCCCAACGGCCTGCAGGAACAGTCGCGTTTGCTGATCTCGATTCTTTGCATATCTCTTGCACGCCTTCCCGACAGCGTCATACGTCTTTTCCCAGTGACTGACTATTTCCCTCACCCAATACCGTCCCAGGGCTACCGTGCTTGTCCCGGAATTCTGCTTCAGACTCATGCATTAGACGTCGCAGCCTCACTGATCGACACGTTCCCAGATGAGGCTCGGCAACATTGCGCCCGTTTCCTCAAAGAAAAGTGTCCACCCTTCCTTCAGTATCAAAATGACTCGAGATTTATCTACCTTCTCGGTCCCATGAGCGATGCAGCAGCACCGAATAGCCTGCAGGCTGCTTCTCTTCCATCACCTGCCGCCGCTGGTTCTACTCCAACACCAACACCGTCGGGCGCCCTGCCGGGCGCTCCATCTAACCCACAAACACCTGCCGTGACTCCTGCAGGCTCCTCCGCTAGTCTTTCAGAAGGTATTAATTGCGTTGCCAGCCATCTTCGTCTCCAATATCGGGGTCGTGTTATGGGACCCTACCCGGTACGTCCTTGGGAGCTCCTTGAAGATGCCGCACCTATCGTAGGGGTGAATGATACCGCTGTGAGCCTCAAATATTTCGATGCCAGGCGAGTTCGGGCTTAGATTCTCTCTACCGCCTACGTCTCTGGTCTATAGCCATCCTCTTATATCCCCGTACATAATTTCCTTTCTTCTGGTTCCTGGGTTGTTTCTGTTCACCGCTTGATACCATCTCCCTCTGCATATAACTTTGCCTCGCTGACCTTGCAACACGATCGTACCATTTGGCTCAAGCACACATCCAGTTCTGTCATGTTCCGTTACTAGGGTCTATTTGCATGTGTGATATCTTTTTCCTTTGCTTTGTTTCTTTCTTATCTATTCCAAGCATTGCGACTATGCTTTATGGCGATATATCTGGCAGCAACATGCGCTTGTTACAAGCCCTCGTTTTGTACCATGAGATTTGTATATAGAGAAGGTCTGGCGTATATTGGGTGGGCGGGTCATAGCATATGGGTTCGCATATTTAGCATATAGTCTGAACAATAGCATCATCTTATGAATACAAGGATCACAAAGACCAACGAACCTGGAGCTGGTGTAGAACAAAAGTTGATTGCAATCCGAACGAGTAATTTGGTAGACGGAGACAGCTGACTTGCCTATATTTGCAGTTCATGAGATTGATCATAGGCTTAAGCTGACCGCTCAAGATAAACAAAAATGGTTGAAACTACACAGTTCATATTTGTCCAAGTATAAAAGAAAAGAGTCATACGATGCATATATACCAATGGGCAAAAAGATGCATGTAGGGTATCACTACCCGGAATAAGAACAGACAACAAAAAGATCGAACACCCAGCCTTGATTAACGCCAACCACATTATACATCATTGGATGAAGCTAAAAGACGAGGATGTGGATCCGCTTCTCCTCCGCCCCATACCGTTCACGAAACTCGGGCCGCGTGAGCAACTTCAAAAGTGGAAGATGGGTTTCTTTCATGTCGAAGATACCACGCTGTTTCTGATCAACATAGGATCCGTCAATCACGATACGCTGTAGTTCGCCAAGTTTGAGGGAGCCTGTAGAAGTCAGCTCAGGTCCAGCCTACTTTAAACACTCAAATGTGAGGTAACCATACCAGCATCGATCAGGTCGGAGATACGAGCGGGTGTTCCGCCTCCAATGGCAATGCTTGAGGAAAGTCAGTTGAAGTATAAGGGAATTAAACGGGTGCAAAACATACCGTGATCGCTCCAGAAACTTCTTGGCTTCTTCCAGCTTGATATGCTTTGCAAACAGCTTACCAATTGGAGATTCCTTGGTTTGGAATGTACGGAGGGCTCTGCAACAAGATGGTCAGCACGGATCCATTCGGTAGATAGAGCGCTCATTGGCTGTAACCCACCTCACTGCATCAGCTGCTCGGAGTCCAGATGGAGAGACAACCAGGGTGTGCGGTGTGCCTTTCTCCTCTGACGGCCTCGAGAGATCGGATCCTTTAGGGCTGAAAGCCTTCAAAAAAGCTGGTAGCTTCTCCAGTTGTCTGGCCGAGTCAAACGATGATGTGTCGAGGAATGATGATTCTTGGATCGTTAGCACTAAGAAGTGTCCTTGAGTTTGGCAATAACATACCCGGAACACTAAGATCACTCAATTCGACTGCAGTCAGCTCCTTATTGTGGCGCTTAGCTTCTGCATGAAATGATCTGCCAACAGGCGGCCGTCCATCTTGCCAATAGCTTCATCACAACCGCCTTTGGTCTCGGTTTGCTTGGTGTCTCTCTGCTCCTTCTCCGATGCATCTTGCTGGGGCTTATCCTTCTTGTCTTTCCCACCCTTCTTTGGCTTGGATTTGCCCTTCTTGCTTTTCTTGTTACTCGGACCGTCTGCATTGCCAGCAGCCGCCTCGGTCTGTTTCGAGGATTCCTCAGCTTGCCTCTTGCGCTTGTTGTTGATCTTGGCCGAGAGGCGGATGGATTTGCCGTTTCTGCAGACATTGTGCCTTAGTATCTCTATATATTTCCTAAGAGTGAAAGGAACAAAACATTCAATGGTTAGAATTCGAGTATCATAGTAAGACTTCCAGATCCGCAGCAACTTTTTTTATGCTGAGTCAGCTGGCTTATCGATAAGCCACGGCCAATGATACTCCAACTCCATGTCATCGACAACGCGCCTCCCACCGAAGAACAACAAGCCCCTCTTGCGAATTCGGGGCATGCGCCGTTGCCTAATCATCTTCAGACTTTCTCAATGACATGTCCAATCCTGTGCGACTATCTCTCATAATAATTTAGGAAGCAATTGTTTCATATAATCTCATAGCAGTACAAATGTCGACGACCCCTAAACCGCGTGGCCGCCAGTCACCGCGAAAGTCCGACATCTCCGAATCCTTCACTCCTGTAGGAGATACCACACTTACGGGGGTGAGCACACTGGGTCCGACTGTAATTAAACTTGTATATACTAATCAGTGGACGGCTGCAGCTTCAGCGTCTTCCCATCCATACCAGATACCCCCTCACCCCCGGCCGGTTAGCAGCATCAGGAACGCCGTCGCGACGAACGCCACGCAACAGAGCTGCTGCTGCACCATCAACGCCATATGGATTACGGGCGATGCAGCGCCGAGCGGCAAATACGCCCGCGCGTGATCGTAGGAAAAGTGGACGGATGCAGAGGGAAACGACATTTGATATCCTACGGAATCTCGGTAGAGGTATGTGAGCCAAATGAGCTCATATCATATGCGTGCGGTTTGCGTGCTATGAGTGTATCAAATGCATACTAAATCCAGGTATTAGCTCTTGCGCCTGTGTCCCAGCCTATTCGTTCATCGCCGCAAGAAAAACCAGAGCCAGAGCCGGAACCGGAGAAGGATGAGATCGAAGAGCTCGACAACGAACCGGAGATTGAACGCCCCCGATTGTCCTTGCCGTTAGAGGAAGAAGAGGAGCAGGAGGAGGCGAGTCCCGAGCCACGTCCACCCAGGCTCTCCTTGGCCTTTGAAGAAGAGGATATCACGGTCGAATACCCCCGACGGGCTACGAGCGAACACGACAGAGCAAGATTATCTATGATGAGTTTCGGTAACCCTCGGCTGAGTGAGAACTTTGGTGATGCGACCCGGTTGGAAAGCGACTCGGAGGATGGTGACGACACAGGTATCGAGCATGATGAAGACCGAGTGAATGAGGACGAAACTGTCATGAGTCAAGGTGCTTTTGATAGAGGGTGGGTGGTATTCTCCCGACGGATTGGACTATAATGGCTAATATAGATAAAGAGGAGAGACGGAAGACCTCGGGAGATTCAATTTTGACTTCAACTTCCCATCCCCGCCTCCACCTCCGGCTGATGACATGGACGGACCCCTCAATGATGATGAAGGGTTCGAGCTTCCGCCCGTTGATCTGCCCCAGGACACAGCCCCGGTGTCTGACGACAGTGATGATGATGCTGCTGCCGCCAGAGCCGGTGAATTCGGCCTGGATCTCCACATGCCATCTCGCGTCTCTCTAAGCGAAAGCCCTGGTATCGTCGGAGGAGGATTGCGTGACGAAGACACTGTTATAGTGAAGGGAAAGCAAAAGAAGCTCTCCCGATACGGCATCCCTGTTCCCAACATGCCGTCAGGGGTGATTCGAAAGTTGGCTACGCGATTTGCGCCAGCGAGGGCTGGTTCTAAAGCTAAGATCAGCAAGTCCACCTTAGCTGCTATTGAACAAGCGTCATCATGGTATTTTGAGCAGGTCGCCGAAGATCTAGCGGCATATTCCAAACATGCGGGGCGGAAGACTATTGATGAGAGTGATGTTATTACTTTGATGAGACGGTGAGCTGGGACAAACCCTTCTACCTAGGCTATGCTGACTCGTCAACTTTCTAGACAACGCCATATTAACAACTCTACGAGTGTTTTCTCTCTGGCATCAAAGCATTTACCGAGGGAACTGCTGCAGGACATGAGATTGTCAATGCCTCCATGAATAATATACATGGTACGGATTCCGTAACAAACACACTGAACGCCACCAATAGTTGCAAACAACGAAAGATGCCAAGGGATATCACCAATTTACATTTTGGCGAACACGACGAGTCGCCTCATTGGGCCTTTTACGTATGATCATCCACAACATGATTGATGTTGCGAAGCACAGCCCGTACCTACGTAAGGTCAGTCACAGTTTCCGCTAGTAGGATATTCGGACATTCATGGGAAACCTACCATGTGAAGATGTACTGGCTGTGATTGTTTCGCAAATTCACTTCGGCGCCGCGAGCGATAGGGATACCCTTGCCACTTCTGTTATACCATTCAACCATGTCCGCAACTAAAGAAGTTAATATCGGTCATGTCAATCTTCGTGCTAGAGGCAGGCTCACTCATAGTCTCTTCAATCCATACCGGCTGGCTACCAGTAATCTCAGCCATCTGTTCAACGTCAGGGAAGTAGAATTTTCCGTCCTCGGGCTTATTGTCCGGCGTAAACATGTTTTTCTTCCAAGGTTCCCGTAGCAAGCCTTCGACTGTGACCTCTCCCTGGGGGAGACCCTCGGGCCTGTCCTTCTGATCCTTCATTTTCTTCGAGATCCAGCCTCTGTTTATCAGGACAGTGCTTTCTCCCTCCCCTCTCTCCAGCGGCGTCACAACGATAAAACCATCCTCACCCTCGCGCATGCGAGGACCAACGAGCATCTCTTGGTCATGTCGGAGGCGTCCCGTAGTGTAGACCCGTCGATAATCAAATTCGGAAATGGCGTCTGGGTCGATCTGTGGAGGCAGCGGAAGAGGAGGTTTGACGAGTCGGTCTTCATATTTTGCGATCAGCTTGGTCTTCCAATCGAGGCGTTGGATTTGCCAAGTGCCGAGCGCGAACGAGATGATAGGAATTAGAGCTGTAATGAGAATATATTTCATTAGTGTCCCACCAGCCTTTACCAGTAGCTATGCCTATGGTTGTATCATACCTAAGATGATCAAACCTGGTCCGTGTTTTCGCCCGGTACGAACAATTTGCGCAGGTTGATCCACAACCGACAGCCATCGCGGATCATCGGCCAGCTGCTTGTTATAGAACCGAATCTGTTGACGGCGACATCTGGCGCAAATCGAATCCAGCTTGAACGCCATCCGGGGACCCCGAATCGACGCGGCGATTGGCGGCTGCCATGAGGTTGCTGCGGTCCGTTGCAGGACCGAAAAGATCGACCGCATGGTCAATTTGGACGAGGGACTTTACTTTCCCTTATCGCAGAACCAATTGCTGTTTTAGTCTGGGCGGCGGAAAGCGTGTAAGAAAAAGAACGATTCAAGCGTTCGTCGAATTGAATCCCGAGGGGCTCGTGATCGGCAACGGCCTTCTTTTCCCCGACGGAGTTAAAGCTATCGCTTTACTTACGCTCCATACTTCATACATCGGTCTTAACAGCGCTAAGTTACAATGTTCTTCTCTGGAACCCTGCAGGAAGGTATCGCTTTAGCGGTCTCGCAAGCTAAAGCGGTAATATGCTTTGTTCGAGGTGTGTCCGCTGCGATTTCTCCAAACGCATACATCGATACATACATCAGATGAGCTCCACCGTTACCCACTTGCTAACCAGCTGGATGCATTTCAACAGATAATGATCAAACAAGTAACGCCTGGGAAGAGGATTATTTTGCTGACAAGGATGTATGTATTTGCCTCAGCTCTCCTTCTAGTTTTCCTTCGTACGTGATCGCTAATCGCTGGTGGGACATAGTTCGCGCAACTACTCGAATCGAGATCTGTCCTGTTGCGACTCACTAAGGATTCCCAGGAGGCTACATTTTTGACGTCCTTTTGTCCCGTAACGAAGTTTCCTGCTGTTGTGGTAATCAAGTATGTGTGAAGACCTTCCCAGACATTAGGGTTATTGATTGACGGTTGTGTAGGAATGGAATGCTGCGGGAATATATTGTGCCGGATATCACGAAGGATGACTTTCATAGTCGGTTAAAGGCTGCTCTAGAGGACAGTAAACCGGCTGATGAGCTCAATCCGAACTCACCGGCTCAAGGTGCCCAGGGCCATACTACGAGTCCATCCGCCAGTTCTCATACCGCGCCCGCGACTGCACCGCAGCCTGAGCCCTCACCAGCTCCTGTCCCTGCTGTTCCGGCGCCAGCGCCAGCTTCAGCTGAGCCGCAAGGAAGTGAATCACAAAGACAACAAGGTCAACAGGAATATAATAGCTTACGTGCTGGCGGGAGGACGTATAGAGTTGAAACACCTGGCCAGACACAGAAATCTCAGCCGAAGAAGCAAGAAACGCCGAAATCGCAAGGAATAGGGAAGCCCAAGGATAGCACAAAAAAGCAGAAGGAGCCAGAAACAAAGGCTACGAATAACAGCGCATCCGTCAAAATCACGAACACGCCCGCGGAGGAGCGCAAACCACAAACACCAACACCGCCCAAACAATATCGGCTTCAAGTCCGTCTGTTCGATGGAAGTTCCATCCGGTCCAGCTTTTCACCTTCGCAAACCATCCGCGGAGATGTCCGTCCCTGGATTGACAGCCAGCCTGGGGATGAAAAACGCCCGTACAATCTCAAACACATCCTGACTCCCCTGCCGAATCGGACGCTTACTATCGCCGAGGAAGAACAGACGCTCGCGGAGCTCGGCCTGGGCTCCACGGCGAATTTGGTCATGGTTCCAATCAATACATATACGGAAGCCTATTCGGCCACTGGATCCAGCTTACCAGCCCGGGCTGTATCGTCTGCATATGAACTTGTTTCCTCCGCGGTTGGCACCGCCACGGGTCTCGTAGGCTCCTTCTTCGGTTATGGTCAACCAGCTTCGACTCCGTCTGCGACCCCCCAAGCCAGCACGTCCTCCCCGTCTCCGTCTGGCGATAGCGCATCCAGGCCACGGCCGCCTGCATCGAGAGGTCCTATCATCCGGACACTGAGAGACCAGCGCAATGAACAGAACGATAGCCAATTTTACAATGGAAACCAGGTACGTAATTAAAATAGCGCGGCTAGTCTAAAGTCATAACGTAGGTGGATCCACTGACTTGCATAGCTTAACTTCGAGCCTCGACAAGACCCCGGCAGGTAACCAGATCGGTAATAGGAACTAGTTAGTGTAAATTAAGCCTACGGTGTTTACGGTTCTTGCTTAATTGATGCTGTGGCCGGGTTCATCTGTTGCTTTGACGGCTATAACGCCACACGGACTTTTTTGGTAATATTAGCAAGGGACGTGTCATCCTTCGCTGTCAACTGTGAGGGAAACCAGTATGTAAACTGGACTAAAGCTGTGCTTGTTTTCTGCGCAATGCAGGCCTCTTCAATACTTTCAGGACAGCCCAAACCATGGAAGAGTGGAATAGTTGTCTTTAGATATTCATCTAGCTCTATCTTTCGAGCAGATGGAAGTGAGTAAATATAAGGTAAAACAAAGAAAAAAGTCATCAGGTCAACCCCGACGGAAGTGGTATACAGTAGAGGAATATTACGCCGCTATGCAAACACAGTCCATATCCAATCCAATCATCGCACCGTTCCGATCAAGTCCGCAAACTGAACCGGTTCAAATCCAGAATTCCCGTCCTTAATATATTCCCCAGCGCGAAACATAATACATTAACTTTAGTAGGGCTTAGCAGCGGCCTGGCAAGCTTTCTGTAATACCAGTTAGCACCCGTGATAACCACCATATCTCGGCATTCAAAAGGAGAAACATACAAGCTGGTCCAGGTACCATCCGCAAATGCTGATGTTGCCCTGGTTCTCGTCCATGCACTGGCGGAAGTTGCGAACGTCCGTCTCGCAGGCAGGGTTGCCATAGGAGCTGTTGGCGGTGTTGCTCTGCCACAGGCCAGTGTCCATGGGCTGGGCCTGGGCGGGAGCGGCCTGTTGGGCCTCGGCGGGGGCGCTGGAACCGCCGCTGAAGAAACCACCGATGGCGTGGCCGATGGAGGAGCCGACTGCGACACCACTAGTTGATGTTAGTCTTTTCTTTTCTTTGATGCCTTCATTCTCTTTGTGTGAAGGGAATGCTGTTTTGTGGTCTAGCCGGTTGTGTTGTTGTTTTTACGATCCTCCGCCAGAGACGTTGTTCTTATAGAAAAGTCCGAGGGGAACTTACGCAGCGGTAGAGGCCATCTGGCCGAACAGACCAGGCCCGGCGCTCTGCTGGACAGGAGCAGCCTGGGGAGGAGGGTGAGGATAGGCCTGCTGGGGAGTCGACTGCGGGTGAGCAGCAGTCGAGTGAGGCTGGGACTGCTGGGCCGAGGGAGCAGCGGCCGGTCTGGCGGGAGCGGCGGTAGGCCTGGTGGGAGCGCTGCGCGCAGGGCTAGGAGCGGCACCACGGCGTTGACGAGGCATGTTGATTAATGTAGATGTGGTTCTAGGAGTTGGAAAAACGAAAAGATGTTGATGGGTGGGGATAGAGAGCTGTTTGACGGCAAACGGACGGGTATATAAAAGAAGAGACTCGAACGTCGGCGGAGAAGTTGTCGAAAAGTCCGATCGCTATTTCCTCTCTCCCGATTGGCCCGACGATCGCAGGGGGGTCTCCGGGACGGCAAAAACCATGTGCGGTATTGGTATTACAAACAGTATTGCGGGTTAGCGCCCTGTTCCTTCAGAGTGTACGAGTAACTGATGTACTGGCGATACCGCTGCTCCTCCCTCTTGCCTAAAGTCCGGCGGACTTTAGGGACCTATTTTTACATTGGATGACTCTTCATCTATAAGGAACATACTGGAATATTTCACACTTCTAGTATGTAGTCATGACTTCGATAGACATAGCAGTCGTTTATGACTCATGCTTATATCTCTCTATCTGACCCACAAATTGGAGGCTGAGTCGCTCCTATGATTTAAGCTTACGGCATTGAAAATAGCTCAAGAGATTCAGAAATGCAACTTGCCACTTAATCTATTTAGTCAACTAAGTAGTTTCCTGAAGATTGATCCCATGAAAAAAGCCAGTTCAGGCAGATTCTCAATAGACCATTGTTAGATCACTCGCTACACGAGCCTAGGGCTCATCCTGTGGCTCGTGTGCGCGGTGTCTGGGGCATCCACATAGTTCGTACATGTAGATACGTATATCGCAACAGAGTGCCCCAAGTGCTGTAAAGGGATGAGGCAGCCATCGTTAGATACAATAGAAGCGCCTTCAACATATACCTGGAGAGAAGCACAGCAGTGCTGGGATGCACGCATTTTGCGAAAGTGAAGGCTCATCGAATGCAAACTCAAAGATCGGAACCAGCCGATCATACTTCCTCTTCGGCCCTGTCAGACGATATGGTGCAGCATTTGAAGTTGTTCATTGTGCCTTCCTTGCCTTCCGGGATTCTTGCTTCTTCTTTCTCCGTTCCTTCTTCTCGTCTTTGAGATTGTCCTTACTGCGCTTTTTCTTGTTCTTGGCAGATGTACGTTTAACGGTGTTGTCTACTTTCGTCTCTTTGCTCTTCTTCGCCGAATCTCCGGACTGTGTTGTTGCCTTCGCTTTTTCACTATCGGATTCACTGTCTGAACCAGATTCAGAATCGGCCCCAGACTTCATCGACGAGGTCTCAGGTGCTGCTGCTGCTGCCTTCTTGGCTAATAAGGAAGCCTTCAACTGGGCACGCGCCTTCTCCTTCGCTTGTTGTTCTTTGCGCTCCATATCGAATTTGTCATTCCCGGCCTTGTAACGTTAGCACTAGAGTATACATGATGAAGTAAAAAGGACATACAAGACCATGCTTGATGAAGCGACTTGCAGCCTGCTTGTCAAGTGTCAATGTCCGCTGCTCTGGCTCTGCTTCCAGCGCCTTAATTTTCTCAAAGTATTGCTTCACTCTGGTTAGTTCTCGGAACACAGGATGTTCTTTAGCATTGACGCCATGGAGACGTAAATAAGCTGCGAGCACGTTAGCATGTCAATGAGGGAGTGTCAGGATCGTGATTGCCGTACAGAATATCAGAGATTCCAAGGCGTAAGTAATCAGAACGTGAAACTTTGCCTTGTCCAACACAGGAAGTTTTTTTTGACGTGTCAGTAATGGCACTATTCAGGACAGGCCCCAGAGCTTCTTCCAGATCATCGACATGATCGTCCAGCTGCTCAAGCAGCGGCAATAAATCGGTTGCGTCCATCTTCTGAATGATGATTGTCGGCACTGAGAATTAGTTCACGGATAATATCAATTTTTTATCTACAGGCGGTGTATAGGGCGGTCAGTAGCTCAGTCTTAATCTTATCGCGGAGCTCGGCCGTCGTCGACTTTGGTCCTGGCAGCCTCGCAGACAGTTATACTAATTTTTTTCTGTTGTTTTTGTGTCACTCATAGAGGACTTATTGTCTTGTAATGCACAGCTAGTCAATTCTATGACTGCTGCTTAGGCTTTGAGCATCCCGAAGACCAATCTGGTCTGTATATCACGCCATTCCTCCAAAGTGTTGTCCATACTAGTACGCCGTCCGCGTTTGCGGACTGGCATTTCCAAATTCTGCCTTTCTGCAGCAGGCGATGCTCAGTGCGGTTTTACCGTTCGTTATATGGCAACATGGCATCAGGACGCCGAGGAAGCGTCGAGAGATAGCGGCAACCGCCGGCTTTCGGGCCGCATACATATCCTGGGCCTTGGGAATGTTGGAACATTCGTCGCTCACTCTCTGGCCAGCCGGCCGTCTCCGCCTCCTATCACGCTTCTGATGCACACTCCCAATATTTATAGGTCCTGGTTAGAGAGAAAGAAATGTCTAGCGATCAATACTAATGGCCTGGATGATGTAAAAACGGGATTTGATGTCAATGTGCTGAATGACAAGACATGGTACTCAGTACCATACTGGAATAAGGATGGCACAGCAGAGAATGGAAACGTTAGCATTGACGGATATACTGAAGAGGTCGATAATGAGGAACTCTTCGCGCAGCCTGCCGACGAGCCTATTGAATGTCTGATCGTTGCTGTTAAAGCACCTGTGACCGTGGCAGCGATGGACTCTGTCAAGCGCCGCCTGACGCCTGATTCAACGGTCCTGTTCCTCCAAAACGGAATGGGCACCATCGATGAGCTGAACGAGAAAGTTTTCCGAGACCCTCAACGACGTCCACACTACATGTCTGGTGTTATCTCCCACGGTTTAGCGCGAAGGAAAGAGCCATTCCAAGTCAGCCATACAGGCGTTGGCACAACTATCTTGGGTTCTGTCCTACCGGCAGATGCCGTTTCCTCAGCAAATCAAGGCGATGTGGATTGGGCCCCTAGTACCAAATATCTGTTGCGTACACTGACGCTCACACCACCGCTTGTTGCTGTTGCGGAAACTCCATCCGCCTTGATGCTATACCAGCTTGAGAAGCTCGCGATGAACTGTGTGATCAATCCGTTGACAGCGATAATGAACTGCAAGAACGGAGAACTCCTCTACAACTATAGCTTCACACGTATCATGCGGTTGCTCCTCATTGAGATCTCAAGTGTCATCTGCGCTTTGCCCGAATTACAAGGCATTCCTGGAATTGAAAGCCGGTTTTCTCCCGAGCGACTGCGGATGATGATCGTGCAGCTGGCTAACAAGACAGCCAAGAATCATAGTTCGATGTTGCAGGATATACTGGCGAGAAACCCTACGGAAATCGAATACTTGAATGGTTACATCGTACGTAGGGGCGAGGAACTCGGTATCAAGTGTGTGGTGAATTATATGATGCAGCACCTGGTTCTCGCCAAACGCCTCCAAACGAAGCAGGTAGAGTCGGGTGCTATTCCGATTGATCTGCTCCGAGAGCCCAAAATATGAACATGCTCTCACACCTGTACAATATAATGAATTCGACTTTTGTGATACCATGTGCAAGCAATTCCACTTCATGATCCCTATCGATTTAACCGGATACAGCTTTGGAGGCCTTAGCACAGAGGTCTCTAATCTGTGTCCATCGTTTCTTCAGCATCTTTGCCCTTTGCTGATCTTTCTGGTCTGTTTGGCTAGATCCCTTTTCCTCCAAGGTGGTGATTACTGTGTCTGCTTCATTCGAATACGCTCTGATCCACCCTTGGATGATAGCCTCCGATTTCTTCTCATCGGCACCTTTGGTGGAATAACCAAGTACATAGTTCCGCCAGTCTTCCAGTGACATATAGTTTATGCACGCGGCAATCTCGGTACGGTAGCACACGCCGGTGGCCGTTAACTGGTAGTTACTGCGCGTATAGGTTAGACATCGACGAAGTTGCCTGAGGCAAAAGTGATCAATTAGAGAGAAACACCGGAATTTTGAAACATACCCATAGTACTGCTGGAACTCTAATTCCTCTTGTAGCGATGGGCCAAGGTCCTTTAATATTATATCATCTAAATATAAGGTTTCGGACTCATTCTCATCGAGATAGAAGCCATCTGCTGTGGTTAGCCCGCGGCGAGAAAGCAGAAGCGCACGGTTGTGACAAACATTCAGCAAACAAGAAATCATTCGGATGAGGTCCATAACTCATGTATATTTCTTCTCCTTCATCTGTGGCACATGGTCAGAAGGTCCCGACAAGAGAAGCAAGTTCAGCTACAACACATACCATAGTGTTTAGTAGCTCGGAAAACATATTTCTCTCCATCGAATTTAACATTGCACTATAGCCCCAAACAAGGTAAGTCGGTGTTGAAGACACCACCCTGTATGGTTGAATCCACATACCGCAACATCAGAATGATTAAAATAATCAGCAAACGGCAGCAGCGCCATGGCGTCATTTCGATCTTCCGGCGGCTCCTGGCCTGGCATCAAGTAGAAAAAGCTTCTCGTATTCACTATAAGCCAATGGTACGAGAACATCTCCCAATCGATATCCGGGAAAACAGATACGACGATATCCCATGCCGTGCGTAGTCTTTGTTCTTGCTGGGCAAGAAGATTCTGATGGGATGTCTCGTACTGGAGCTTGTCTCGACTTTGTATACTATGCCAATGGCTCGAGATTGACGGTGGCAGGCAGTTCCGCAGACACTCGGACCACAACATGGGCATACTGTCTTCGAAGTCTTGGCGACTAGGCCAGGTCTTTCTCCAGGCCTTGAACTCTTCCAGGTCTTCTAGATCGCCATTCGTGAGAAATGCAGCGTATAGCGCATGGGTGGGTGTCCCGTCGGGGAATTTGCCAGTAAAAGAAGATGGAATCCGCTCCGCGGTTAGCATTGCTTTCAATGGTACAATCACAATGGCTTCGTCTTCCTAGCTCAGGGTTAGATTACATTGATGCGACGTATAATGACGCTGATAGCCGAGGAGTAATCGCATACTTCTATATTTCGCGTGGCTATCATTCCTAAACCGCGACCTGGAAACCGCGCAGGCCCGACTCCATTCGCAATGATTCCTTGCGAAATAGCCCATTCTGTGAACTGCTCATGTTCCTCTCCAGGCCACCAGTCTGGCTTCATTGTCGCGGGATTTTGAGTTCTTAGTGGGGAAGTATAGCTAGTACGGAAGAAAAAAGAAAAGAAAAAGGTGTGAAAGAAAAAAAGAGCAAGTAACTTTGTTCTAGAAAGATGGAGTCAATACTTCAATCTCTCATTCAGAAGCAGCTACTGAAATATTCCTCTTGAGGCTAGTCACAAGGTCGAAGGCTCATATTCATCTAGTGGTCGAATGAGGCCGTAAAAAGCAACATGATAGGGCTGGGCGATAAATTGCTTATCGATCTTTATCAGTTGTACGGCGTCGCACAGACACCGGCAACGCCAACCGGAGATCTTCCCCGGGCATCGTACCACTCTACAACCTTTAAGTGTCGCATTCTTTCAAAGGGTCATGTCCATAGAGGCATGTCGCCTTCTGCGCTTAAAATGTCGGTTCTTGGGAGGCGCGGAGCTCTGAGTCTCCGCGAATTGACCTTGTCAACACCTGTTACGGTAGTAAGCTGTCGCACGCGGTCTTTCTCCGTGAACAATCGCCCGCCGCCAAAGTATCCCGGCCATGTCCCGTTGAACTTCGTCGAGCGTGGTGCTCTAGCTGTTGGGTCTGCTGTAGGAGCTTTGCTGAACCCTCGGAGAGCAGGTGAGAGGCTTTCTTATTTCCTCTAAATTTCCATAGCAACCAATTCTATAATTCGCATCGAACCTACAAAATTGATGAACCATAAGAGAACCGTACGCTAACACCAACGCCCCGGAGCTATATAGATCTCATCGCAGCCTGCGGAGAAGCAACTGCAACTCCCTACTTCATCTACCGTCTCCGTGACGCCATGCTCTCGGACCCAACCGGCCGTCAGATCCTCCGCGAACGTCCGCGCATCACCTCCGAAACCCTCCGCCTACCATACCTCCGCTCTCTTCCCGAGAACTCCGTCGGTCGCACCTATGCCGCCTGGCTCGACCGCGAAGGCGTCTCCCCCGATACCCGCGACAACGTCCAGTACATTGACGACGAGGAATGCGCATACGTTATGCAGCGCTACCGGGAGTGCCACGACTTCTATCACGCAGTGACGGGCCTGCCAACCTTCGTTGAGGGGGAGATAGCGCTGAAGGCGTTCGAGTTTCTAAATACGCTTATTCCCATGACCGGGTTGAGTATGTTTGCTGCTGTGAGATTGAAGCCTGCGGAACGGGAGCGGTTCTTTGCATTGTGGTTACCATGGGCGGTCAAGAGTGGGCTTAAGAGTAAGGAGTTGATTAATGTTTATTGGGAGAAGATTTTGGAGAAGGATGTGGATGAGTTACGGAGTGAGTTGGGTATTGAGAAGCCCCCCGACATGAGGGAGATCAGGCGCATGATTCGGGAGCAGAAAAAGCGGGAGAAGGAGAGGTTGCAGCAGAGTCCATAGTTTTGGTCTTGTGGGGTTGTTAATGTGTATATTATTTATTATTAGATGGCCTCCGGCAGCCGTGTATTCGATACAGTCATGAACTCTTCCCTTCATCTTAACTCACGTTAGAAGTATTGTTGCAAGCGGGTTGATTGGTATCACAATTGCTAGGGGAAAACCAATCCTTTTGTCAATTAAGCAAGGTGTTAATATATGGTTGAGTATTAATGGGATAGAGTGCTGTCGAAGAATTGCACCATATACCGACCGCAAACGCCTAGGACCAGTTTGTTTCTGTTTCATAGCGCATGAAGATAAGGGATGAAGGTATCAAGAGGAGACCCGTAAGAAGTTTCTTACAGGTTTAAGCAACATTCGCTGTTTTGCAATTCGACTTTTCACAAATCCAACAAATCATCATCGTCATCCCAGCCTCCTTTACGCCGATTGAATACAACCTTATGCTCTTCCTCATCCTTGCGCTGGTTCTCAGCCACAGCATTCAGGAGCTGCTTGAGTTGATCCTCCGAAACCTTTTGTCGCAATTGGCCTGTCTGTGCCAACATGAGCAGCCGGTTCTCAATATCGGCGGCGCGCGACTCTTTCACGAGGCGAATGCGACCCAGGCGGTCGGCGGCTTCGGGTTCGAGGATCTGGTTCAGAATCGCCGAGCGACGTTCGGCTGATAGACACATTGTTAGATATAAATCCTGGGGCCAAAGTGAAGCTACAACGGCTAATATCATGCCCCTCTCACTTTCTCGCGGGGTCGTGGGGGGTGCGTAGGAGATAGCATACCTTCTGCTTGTCTGTTAAGTAAAGCATTAGTACTATTTAATCTTTTGCGCTATGCAAATCCAAAGCGAATACTTTTTCTTCGAATAGCACATAAAATTCAAGACAAGGGAAAAAAGAAACTTACTTCCTCTGATCATCCTGGCCGTCTGGAACGGCACCACCTCGTGGTCCACCTCCCTGCTGCTGCTGAAGCTGTGCCAGACGGGCTCTCCTGATCTAGCTTGGGAGTCAGCAGATGGTTCGCAAGCTTGATCATCGTCTGATGCGGCCATGCAAGATCAGGATAGCAGCGCTACAAATTTTAGGAACGCACCTCTTCCAGCTCTGCGTCGGCCATGGTTCTTTATTGACTAGTTAGGTGATTATAGTACAAGGTGATGGACACAGTTGGGTTAGACACAAATGGCCGTGGATAGTCTAGAACACTTCCAGGGATCGTTATGGTATGACTGCAAGGACTATACTGTAAGTCCACAGTTCACTTGACAGTGTGGATTTGTTGGAGAAGAGTTTCCAACCCCACCTTTGCCACAGCCTGAGGCACTCAGGCCAGTTGGGGTTCGGTTCCCGACGGATGTGGGGCGCCATGAGGGTGTTTACCCAAAGAGGTAAAATCAGGAAATGGCGGGACTCACGGAGAGAAGATAGACTAGCGCGCGCGTGTGTGTGTTATCTCTGTATCTCGGTATCTTGTACACATTAGGTACTCTGTACTAATGCCCAAGTACAGCATCGACTAAGTTTGGTGTACATACTCCGTACAGGAACCTCCTACTACGAACTGGGATAGACACTGTACAAGAGTTACACCGCAATTGCAACTTGTGATAAATCTGCCCATTGATTGACTGCGGCTTCGCTGTCTCAGACTTCATACAGATGTTCCCCTTGATTGCTGCATGTGTCGTCATCGCTTTCCGCCAAGAATTGAGTCGTCCTTATCCACTCCCGATAGATGGCGAGACTAGACTATGTCCGATCGTCAAACTAAATATAAGTGCCTACTTAAGTATTGACTATTAATATTAGTCGGAGAAAATGGGCCGGTTCGTGTAATTACCAGCATTGGTAGTTTCGTACTGTCAATAATTCATTTCCGGAGGTCCCAATTTGCGGTAAATTTTTGTCGTTTGTAAGTGGAATTGTGTGGGTTTTAATTAATTAATTCGATGAATAAAAAGAAAAGAAAAGAAAAGACTGACGCGTTAGATCTCGCGCACGGCTGGAAAGCTACCCGGGGAGGATGAACCGAGAGATTGGATGGGAACGTGGCACGTAGTTGGTTGTACTGAGAGTAGGTACCTACTATACGTAGTAGTAGAATGTATGTACCTAGGTACTCCCGGACTATCAGCCATGAAACACCTGACCAAGACTGGCTTGCAGTGAGATGCAGGGATCCAACTTTTGCACCTGATCGTCGTCATTCAGGCAACTCTGCCCGTGACGGAGGGGACGTGACCGAGGCGATCGGCTTGGCCCAATCCGGATCGCAGGTGACTAAGCCCCGGTGTGATTTGCCTCTGCAAGTGAATTGAACCAACCATCTTTCCAAATTCCTCTCTAACGACTAGTAACCCCGGCGGACTAAAACTAAAGCTGCTGCGATCCGTCTGCTCTCAACTTGCGATCGATTTCCTTCAATCGTTCAAAAAGAGGGGTTCCTTCTTTCCTTCTCCGACGACACCCTTCTTTCGTCACTATTCATACCCACTAGATTGCCGTCCTAATATCTTCCCCCCTCTCCCCTTCCAGTCTATCCTTTACAACCCTCACTCTCTTTCATTCTCCGCCAATACTCTCCGTTCTCTTTCCGACCGCCGTCCCGATCCTTTATCAAACTCAATGCTTCGTATGCCGACCAGTTGATCACGCTCCGGTCTGCGCGCTGGCGGGGATTGCGTTACCGTGACACCCCCCTACTGCCACTGCTACATGCAGGACCATCCCGACGCTCTCTTTTCACTTTGCCCGGTACATTCCAGATGCGAAAGACGGACCAACTGAATTTTTCGTGGTTGTGACACCTACATCCGGTCTCCGTGCTTTCCATATCATTTTAAAATTTTAACCCGACCGTTCACCACCATGGCCGAGTACGTTGATGCCATTCCTCCAAGTATAGATCTAGTCGCTAAATCTTGTGAACAGTCTAATTGCTTTTCATTCCTACTATTCACGCCATAGCTTCCTCTCCCCGTCGACAATGATCCCGCGTACCAACAACCACAAGCGATCCAATTCCTCCGAGAGCAGGGCTCTTTCTCCCGATAGGACCCTTACGAAAGCCAGGTCGGCGAATGACCTCTCCGGAATCGCAACCGGTAAACCTGTACCAACAGTACGCTCAACAAGTGTTGGGAACTTTCCCGAGAGTGGATTCAGCACCCTGAAAGACCCGAGACTCTTGAGCAGCTCAGTAGAGACAGAGCCATCGGGACCACCATCTCATCACCCGGACCTGAGTAACGAAGTTGCTGCCTTGAGCGTAAAACTGGTCCAAGCAATCAACAATCAAACGACTCTGGACGATACCTTGGTTGCCACCCGTCAGGAACTCGAACAAGCTCAGACCAAGATCCGAGCATTGGAGTCTGAGAACGAGAAATATCGACAGGATATCGATCAGGAAGTCTTAATCAAGAAAGCCGACGTAGACTATGAAATCTTACGACTAAAGGCTGCATTGGCAGACGAAAAGGCACAGCGCGCCCTTGTCGAGAAGGAGAAGAAGGGTATTGAACAAGAGCTGGAGACGCTTACCGCTGCCCTCTTTGAAGAAGCTAACAAGGTAAATTATCTGATGATCGTCCTATTTTCTAGCATGAGCAAAGGACTAACTTCGTTTCTCTACAGATGGTCGCCGCCGCTAAGCTTGAGCGTGAGGCGGTAGAGAAGAAAAACGAACAGTTGCGTGCACAAGTGAAGGATACTGAATCTTTACTTGCGTCACACCAAGAACAACTGGCAGAGCTTAAGTCTGTTTTGCAGGAGATGAACATTACCAAAGATGACACCGAAGCGGGTACGATTGCGTCTACCGCACCTGCATCTCCGGCGAAACAGCAGCAGCAGACTCCAACAATCGTTAAACAAAGTGCGGAAACACCCGTGCTTTCCGAACCGGCTCCCATCCGGGAAGAATTAGCCCCAGGTCCATCCACTAGTTTTCCTCATCTGATTCGGCCTATATGCCGAACAGATATCCATGCATTCGAAGAGTTCAAGGAATTATTCACCTTGCCCAGTGTCTCCAAACCGCCCAGTCGTGCCACAAGTGGAACGTATACCGGCTTAAATGTTATGAGCTTAGCCGCGGGTTTCAGCAGTGGTGGATTTGGATCTGCGTCGTCGTCACCCGCTAAGTCTCAAACTCACTCTCCTAATGGAAGTATCTCCTCGCCGCAACCAGCGAACTCGCATATTCCTCTGAAGGAGACGCGTTTCTACAAGCGTGTGCTGAATGAAGACATCGAGCCAACACTCAGACTTGATGCAGCCCCTGGGATTTCGTGGCTCACACGTCGTTCGGTCCTGAGTGGTATTTGTGACGGAAGTCTTGTGGTTGAGCCCATGCCAGCATCGGCGAAGAAATACGAATTTCCTTGCTCACTGTGTGGTGAGCGCAGAACGGGTCCCGTCAATGAGAGAACCCACCGTTTTCGGACGTCCGAGAATGAGACGGCTCAACGGTACCCCCTGTGTGTCCTCTGCCTAGAGAAGGTTCGTTCTTCCTGCGAATTCACTGGCTATCTCCGTCTTATCCTTGACTCGCATATCCGCGTTGGCGACACGGAAGACGAAAAGGATGCCTGGGAAGAAACAGTTCGCTTAAGGGAGAGAATGTTCTGGTCCCGCATTGGGGGTGGTGTCGTCCCCATTTTCACACAAACCAGTAGCATGGAAAGTCATTCGTGTACCAATGAGCAGGAGCCAGAGCCTCTGACTGATGATCACATCGAAACCCAAGGCGATGTCTCCCATGAGGCCCAAGAAGTCCTAGTCACGAATAGCAATAATGACGATGAATTGAACGATCACGACCCACGCAGAGCGTCTTTGAGTGATGATCCTTTTGAGTCCGCTGCCTCAGCATCTCCGGTTAGCAGCACGGCAGTCTCAGCGCCGTACGATAGCAGCGAAGCTCAGAATTATGGCAAAGACGAGACTTCTGAACAGCCCATTGAGCAAGTAAATGTCTGCGTGATTGCCAACCCTGGCGAGAACGAGGACCCCAAAATCATGCTTCAGCCTGATGAATCAGTCGTCAGCCAGGCTGTTGTCACCAGCTGCGAAAAAGATGATGCGCAAGTTCAGCAGCTGAAAATCGCCAGCACCAAGGTCGTCTAGAAGACGATGACTTTTTTTTCCCTTCTCTACACGAAACCCCCATCATCTTTCTCTCTATATTACCTTTGATACCGATTCTCTCCCAACCGATACCTAATTCTTCACTGGTTTTTATTTTGACCACTCACGGAGCTGTATTGAATTACTCTTGAGACTTGTATTATTATTGATAATATGTACTTAATGTCCCCTTTCTCATTGTCCCTTTTTTGTTATACACTTAAGCTTATCGTCCTCCTTTTTTTTTTTTTTTCCCTCTCTTTTCTCTTCCTCATTGTTCCCACTTAGTTTGGTCTGTTCTGCTTTTGAGCGCCACTAGACCGCAATGGTCATTCTGTGTTTCAAGCATCAACAGTGACCCAGATGGACAGACGGGGTCCACTGGTCATGTTTCATCTTGTGCCGTTTCTTCCTTTCTCGCTGGCGTCTCATTCGGGTGTTCTCTTTTTTTACTGGTTGATTGCTTTCATGCGATATACATGGCGATGGAAAAGGTCCACGTTTCTAATGTACGGGATGATGCAGGAGCATGTCGGCCTATGGCTATTATATATGCACATAAGGTATAGAGGTTCTGATAATACACACGTTTTGAGATTTCATCTACGGAGTATAGTAGCCAGAATCCAGTCTGGCTGCGGAAGGTTACAAGGAACTGTTTTTTCAAGGCAGTGCTTTCCAAATGGCTAGATTAGAGCCGTCTAAATACAGGCCGTGGGATTAGGTGTTTGAACTCATACTGCGGACTGGCATTTTGGTATAAATATCTACTACTGTAGAGTTCCCGCCTGGAAATATTGGAGCGAGATTTAATAAAACAATCGTCAGATATAAGAAGGCAGAAAGGATATTTTACATCTGCGTAAGACGTACGTCAATAGGAAAACAATGGTTTGAAAGAAGGCCGATAACTCCAGATGAAAAACGCCGATGAACGGTCCAATCACCAAAAGACCCAACGGATATTCGATCATTGCCGGTAACGCTCGTGAAGGTGTCTGATCTGTTCTTCGATATTCATGTTCTGAGGATTGGGTGGGCCACCGGCAGGACCGACCATCGGCGGCGTCGGTCCTGCGCCGGGGGCGTTCTCGAACGCCATGCGCTTTTTCCTCGCTTCTTCTTCTGGATCGGGGGCGCCCGGGAGCACTGTAGAATCGAAGACGTCGCTGCGCTGGCTGGCGAGACGTTTGAGGTTGTTGACCACGTCGGCGGTTGACAGGTTGGTTGTAGCACTGCGGGATTCGGCCTTGGCGCGCTGCTCTTTCCAGCGAGGATCGAGCAATTCGATACGCATGTGCTGATCCAGTTCGGCAACTGGGATCTGCTGGTGACAGTTGGGACAGAGTGCTGTTGCGCCAGACTGGTTGAGACGGCGCGCCTGCGCACGTGGGACATAGTCCGAGCGAATACGCATCGGCTGTTGACCTGGGGCGGCTTTGGCGGCCGCTTGAGTTGCAGCGGCACGATCGCGAGCTTCCATCCGCTCGCGAATACGCTGCTCCTCCTCCTGCGCCGCGGCAGCAGCAACTGGAACGGGTTGGGGAGGTTGTACTTGAGGAGGGAATGCTGGTCCGGCCGGCTGGACGACCGGCTGAGGCACCAGCTCTGGTTGGACCGGGTAGGCGTTATAATATGTCGGCGTTTCTTCCTCTGTCGGCATGGCTTCTTCGATGCGAAGAGGGTTTAGGGACATCATAGCTTTTTGCTCCAACGAAGCAGACTGAAGATCGTTGAGGGAGGCGGGCGGGGGAAGGTCAACCTGGTCATCGGCTTCTGTGAATAGCACGGTTTCGACAACCACGAAGTCATGCCAGTCAATCTGCGCGTAAGAGATGCGTTCTTGTTCTTCCTCCTCTTCCTTCTTTTGCTTCTGCTGTTCCTGGTACTTCACCCACTCGGCGCGCTTCTTAGCGCGATCCAAAACATGATACTTGTTTTGCACATTATGCTCGAGCTCTTTTAGACGGGTCTTTTCGGACGTCGCCTGGTCAAGTCCTTCCGATCGTAGCAATATGATGTATTGGTCGACCAATCGTGTGAAAAACTGATAGAGACTATGTTGCGGGCGCAAAAACTCGAACTGGAAATTCCTGGCTTCTCGCTGGGATAAGGCTGTCATGAACGATTTCCCCCTCTTCGCCACAAATAGAGCGGTAAGTTTAACGACCTCCAGATCTTGCGCGTTGATTATCGGCATCCGCGCTGAAAAGTGAAATTCTGTTGGCGGTTCGGGACCCGTTGGTTGCTCCGGTTCAGGAGCTGCAGCTGGCTCGCCCGGTCGCCCTGCAGAGACAGAAGTTCCCCTGCCCTCCTTGATTTCCGTAAGCCGCCACTGATAAAAGCTCGCATAAGGATCGTTTGGGTTGAGGAATGAGAATTTCGGGTTATTGCGCTCCTTCTCGCGTACGCGATCTGCCCATTGTTGGTCAGTTTTCCAACCCAGGAAAGGCTCCTGGCACATTTGGTAACTCACCTTCGAAGACGATACCGTTCCTTGCAACATAACCTGCGGTCTTCTCCACGATCGCTGTGCATATGTGAGTAATGGTTTTTTTTCTCAATTGAGAAAGCTGAAAGCTGAAACTTACCTCGAATATCTTTGGGTGGCAAGACGACACCTCCGGGGGTTTGCCTACCTCCTCCGGCAAGGTTGGCGTATTTCCATTGCTTATCGACGCCATGTTCGAGACACAGGTCAAGCCGATGGCGGGTGGGGATGTAAGTGATAACTGGAGGGGGTGGAAAAGCAGTGACAAGCGTTCTTCTTTGGCTTGCCTTACCTCATCTTGGGCGCGGCTACTGGGGCTCACGGCGGTTGAACTAGCCGCGCGCTAGTCAACTTGAAGTATTGGTGGAGACCTAGAATGAGCGAGTAATTGCTTAGAATGCCCGTTGGAAAAAATGCACTTAATATTACATGGCATAATATACAACGTAGGTGAATAATTTCTATTATTTTCGACGCATTGGACAAAGGGTTTGTGTTCTTCTGTCTTGTTTGATTTAGGGGCTGTTCTCGTGGGGAATGCCAAACCACCGCTGCCACCGGGACTACTCTCCGTCGTGACTTAGCTTCCTCTGCTAGTCAACTCCAACCTCAAACTCCTTGTCCGCCGACGATCTGGCCTTAAACCGGAACACCGCTTTCATTCGTCTCCCTAATTTGTCCCACACGTGTTGTCTTCCTCACCAACGGTCGATGTATCTTTTCTAGTTGTTTTCTTCTTCTTGTTCTGTCATGGCGTATAGTCTTTTAACCTACTACTCTCGTTGATTGATTGCCCTCATTTGTTATTTGGTTCCATTGCTCGGCGTGGGGTTGTTGAAAGCTCCATCTGGAGTCGGAGCCCTCCATACCTCGTGCTTACCCTCTTCGCGTATCTGTGATATCTCTTGATGGTCTTCGTTCCTTTTTAATATCCTTTGATACCGTCCCTTTCTTCCGATCTTTAGTCTATTTAACCTCATTGGCGCCAAAATGCCGCCCAAATCCAAGAACGCCCTGGACGTCCAGCCTCCGACAAAGGCAAGCCGCTCCTCCAGCCGCTCCCCGAAACCGAAAAATCGCAAGAAGGCAGCCGCAGAGACGTTGAATTATGGCTCGGATGGAGTTAAGGACAACAGTATCTTCAGCCTTCCTACTTCCGACTACAAGGCCCTAGTTCTCGTCACCTTGGTCGCTGCCGCTGTCCGTCTTTTTAGAATCTATCAGCCGACAAGCGTTGTCTTCGACGAAGTCCAGTATGTCCTAATATCTCTGTAATTGCGCGAGACGACCCGCATTGGGCTAATTAATATACCCACAGTTTTGGTGGTTTTGCATCGAAATATATCAAGGGCCGCTTTTTCATGGATGTTCACCCGCCACTTGCTAAACTTCTCCTTACACTTGCCGGTTGGTTGGCTGGATTCAATGGCGATTTCGATTTCAAGGAAATCGGCAAGGACTATCTGGAAGCAAACGTCCCATATGTGGCAATGCGAATGCTCCCAGCTATTATGGGTGTGCTTACGGTGTCCTTGATGTTCTTGACGTTGAAAGCATCGGGATGCCGCACCACGACTGCCGTGCTGGGTGCTGGTGTGGTGATATTTGGTGAGTTGATCTATTTTCTTGGTCTGGATACCCACACGCGCTAACCACCTAACAGAGAATGCCCTGGTCACCCAGTCTCGTCTAATCCTCTTAGACTCGCCGCTGGTGTTCTTTACTGCGCTTACGGCCATGTCCTTCACATCTTTTACGAACCAGCAAGAACTAGGCCCATCGCACGCCTTCCGTGGACCCTGGTGGTTTTGGTTAGCTGCTACTGGTCTATGCCTTGGTGCTACTTTAAGTGTCAAATGGGTTGGCCTTTTCACGGTGGCTTGGGTTGGCTCTCTCACCATCATTCAACTATGGGTTCTCCTCGGGGATACAAAAAATGTCACTCCGGTATGTGCTCTAGGGTTAGAACCTTGTCTAATTGTTAGCTGATGTCCTTGTAGCGCTTGTGGTTTAAGCATTTCTTTGCTCGGTTCTTCTGCCTCATCGTGATTCCATTGGGCTTCTACTGTGGAATGTTTGCAATCCATTTCCTGTGCCTGGTAAATCCGGGTGAGGGCGATGGGTTTATGTCGTCTGAGTTCCAGGCTACATTGAATTCGAAGGCAATGCAAGATGTCCCCGCTGACGTTGTTTTCGGCTCCCGTATCAGTCTCCGCCACCTTAATACGCAGGGTGGCTACCTTCATTCTCACAACCACATGTACCCCACGGGAAGCAAACAACAGCAGATCACGCTCTATCCGCATAAGGACGAGAACAACATCTTCATTGCGGAGAACCAGACTCAACCTCTTGGTCCCGACGGAGAAATCGCGGGTCCTTTTGCCTGGGATAATATTACCGCCGAGTATATTGAAGATGGTGCTATCATTAGATTGAACCACTTGATGACTCAGAGGAGAGTCCATTCGCACGACGAGCGCCCACCTGTCACTGAGGCGGATTGGCAATATGAAGTATCCGCCTATGGGTTCGAGGGCTTTGCTGGTGATGCAAATGACATGTTCCGCGTAGAGATCGTCAAATCGATGTCAGAGGGTGAAGAAGCAAAGAAGCGCTTGAGGACCATCCAGTCCAAATTCAAGTTAGTGCATGTCATGACCGGTTGTGTCCTATTCTCTCACAAAGTCAAACTTCCCGACTGGGGTTGGGAGCAGCAGGAGGTGACCTGCGCGAAGGGAGGCACTTTGCCCAACAGTGTCTGGTACATCGAGTCTAACAGCCACCCAATGCTGCCGGCGGATGCAGAGAAAGTTAATTACCGAAATCCCGGGTTTTTGGGCAAGTTTTGGGAGCTCCAGAAGGTGATGTGGACGACCAATGCGGGATTGACGGAGTCTCACGCTTGGGATTCGCGACCCCCGTCGTGGCCAACGCTGCTCCGTGGCATCAATTTCTGGGGCACAGATCATCGCCAGATTTACCTCCTTGGCAACCCACTTATCTGGTGGTCCTCGACATTGGCAATTGGCATCTATGTACTGTTCAAGGGAATCTCCATTCTTCGCTGGCAACGTAATTGTGCCGACTACCGCAACGTCAATTTCAAAAGATTTGACTACGAGGTTGGCACAAGTGTCCTGGGATGGGCCTTCCACTATTTCCCCTTCTACCTCATGGCTCGGCAGCTCTTTCTCCATCATTATCTTCCAGCGCTTTACTTTGCCATTATCACCTTGTGTCAAGAATTTGACTTCCTCGCCAACCGTATCCATGCTCTTGGACTAGCATCCAAGCCCGCCATTGGCAAGGCATTGGCTGGTATTTTCCTCGCACTGAGCATCTTCACTTTCACTCTCTATTCTCCTTTGGTCTATGGCAACCCCTGGACTCAAGACGCTTGCCGCAAGGTGAAACTTTTGGATACCTGGGACTTCGACTGCAACACTTTCCATACTGACGTAAGTGTTCCGGAATGGCAACCTCCCCGACGAGGCTACTAGGCGTGTCGCATCACGACGGCTGACAAGGAAACATTAGCTTGGCCAATATGTGACCCACTTTACAAATACCAATGTCGCTATACCAACAACACAGGCACCTCCCCCTGAGGTCCCTGTAGTCCCTCCACCACAGCAAGACCAACAAATCCTCCAGGAAGAAGCAGAAGATGCCAGTGTTACCCCGGAGCCCCAGCCGCCTGTTGCTAAGGCACGAGTTGAATACCGTGATCAGGACGGCAATGTTTTAGACGAGAACCTTGTTGCCGCCCTTGCCAAGGAGGGTAAAGTATCCTTCGAGACTCGCCATGAAACTCGCACTCGCTTGGAACACGGCCATGAGGTCGAAATGATCAATGGCCAAGTAGCCCCACCGCATCCAGACGTCGAGGGTCAGAATCCCGAGACTATTGGGAAGCAAAAACAAGCTGCACATGATGGCCCCGCCTCCGCTGCGGGGGGAAGCTCTGCTGCAGAGCCTAATCCTCCCGAAGCAAAGCCCGCCAGCGAAGGGAACGAGGCGACTAACTAACCTCCTGGAGTGAACGGAAACGAGGCATCTTGGGTTTTTGCATTCTGCTACCGCGAATTTTCTTCCTTTCCTTTTGTTTCAACAATCGTCAATCTTGACCATCCTCTTCTCTTGTACTTCCTTTCCAGAGACTAATCTTTTTTTTTATCCCTCTTTGATCTAACGAAATGTGACTTTGTACATGACTACTTCCCACAGGGTCGACGGCCTAAACGTATACCACTGTTCACTTAGAAGCTCCTTGTAATGCACAAAAGCAGTCTCCAATTGATTCCCGTCAAGATGTACTATGCACAACGCTTCTCTACTCTTCACAGCAATTTTAGTATACAGCGACCAGTGTTGAGATGCCTCTCAACCAAACCCCTAATAACCCTCTATGTAGCTGTATGACCATTTAGTAATCCCACTCCTCCTTGCCGTACTTGTTGTAGCGCTCGTGGAGATCCTGAGGGATTATCTTAGTAGCTATTCTCTCTCGAACATCGCGAAAGCCGATATATAAAAATGCATCCTGAAGCAAGGTGGGGATTGAACATACAGCCGGCAGAGTAACATTGGGCACAATAACAGTGTTCAGAGCGCTGGGGGCGTTTCTGAGGGGCTGGCTCTTGTCACCGTGAGGGTGGTACTGGTACTTGTAGACCTTGCCGTCGTCCTCACGCTCCCAAGGCATGGCGCTCTCGCCAATGCGCACGTTACTCTCGGAGTTCACGGAGGTGGGCTTCTTGCCGAAGTACCTGTCATGAGGAAAGAGTTGTTAATATTCTGTTTGGCTTCCACATGCAATTGGGGAATTTTTGCGGCCGGTCGCGGGTTGTAAAAGTGGGTATGGGGAAGGATATTCACCATCCAGCAGCAAGGAAAGCACCGGACATGACACCGAGCAGGACCTATAGAAGATTAGAGTTCAATTCCATCAGCCCAATTGATCAGACGAAAGTAGCTGCGTACGTAAAGCTCAGGGTCACGACGAGGAGCCTTGTCGAGGCTGGCCTCCTCCAACTTGGAGCTGTAGAAACGGCGAGCGGGGGCACGGAAGGCAGACTGGCGGGCAAAGGCCCGGCGGGAGGCCATGGCGGCAATTGACGACATTTTGGTAGTTGCGAGGTATAGAAGGTGGTGAGGTAAACCGGAGATCTCTTTAGAGAGGTGGGAGAATGCGTGGGTGTCGGACGATGATGTTGCCGGCGCATCACATCAGGTGACATTTCGTTGGCCCATCAGCTCCCGAGGCTTAGTCAGGACCGGCTAGCCAGCTGGCCCTAACCGGATTGGGGTTGGGCCAAGTAGGGGATTGCATCAAATGCGATAATGCTCGTGCACGCCGTTGGACGGGCGAGGGGTGTCTTTTTGCTGTTCCTTCCTTCAGCTTTCCTGGACTTACACAGCATGCAGCTCGCGTCGCTGTCGTGATGTAACTGGCTTGTTAGCTGCTTTGCAGTCGATCGCAACTCTATTTAAAGGTTCGTGCTGTTCGGAATCCCTATTGTCGAATCGTATAGGGGGAGGCTATCTTCGGCGCCGCGTTTTTGACATGGAAATCGCACAGGGCTTACTGACAGTCCTGATGCATAGGTTGCTTACATTCTTTAACTTGACCATACTTTCGGATTTTTTCTCTTTCTTTTGCTCTTTCGTCGTTGCTGTCGCTCCTTGATCAACTCTTATCCCAGTTCTGTTCTTCGCGCATTCGATTACAGCGACCCTTGGCTGATATCACGCTCAATATCCCTCTCCTTCGTCTAGCCACAACATGATAGTCAACATTAATTGCTAGCAGCATAGCAACTACCCATTTAGAACATCATGGCATTCTCACCAGTCAACTCAGAAACAAGTGATGCGCCACATCCGGGGCCCACGCAACATGCGCTGGGTATCCCTCGTCCGCCTTCCGTGGGAGGTATCTCGTCTCGAGTAACGGAGGATATGACTTCTGAAGATGGGGATCAGTCACAATCAAATACCGGAATCTCCTCGTACGCACCGCACCGGTCACGGCTATCCGTGTCTAGTAGGCCCGGTCCTCCCCCTGTGAGGAGTTCTGTTACCAGCCAACCAGCAACCCGGCCAGGAAGCTCGAATAGCAGACTGAGCCGGAGCCACATTCCTTCATTGACAGCGCAAGGCTTTTTTCGGCCGTTATCTTCTCAGCGACTCCAAGCCCATCGAGGCCGTCCTATGACGAAAGGGACAGAATCATCGGAAGACTGGGGTGATCACGCAAGTCAAAATAGGCGCAGTTTAATATCCAATAGCACGCTTGCTCAGAGCTCCATTCCACAGGAGCAGGACGTTCCTCCGTCTCGAGGCACGGAATTCACAGACCCCATTCTCCCTGACCGAAACACATCAAACGCCAGTCCCATTGGTAATACAACAGCGCGAAGTATAGGCGAAAGTGCTATGCTTCTACGCGACAAAGAAAGACAGAACCAACCTTCTCAGCCTCACCTCAACTTGAGCGTGGGTGTTACTAGTCCAGGCGGTCATGACATTTCCCAAAGATCTCCTCTTTCCTTCTTATCTCCACCAAATAGAAACGGTGGCCAAGAGCATCGCGATAGTCGGAATCACGAGCGGCTGTCATCTGCCGGTTCGTCTCCAGGATCCATTGAGAAACAGAGTCGGGCGGTAAGCAAAAGCCATCTGGGCAAGAACTATGAATATTTCCTTGGCAACACTATTTTCTGTGGTGGTGGGAGGTTTCAAAATTCTCGGGACAAGCCCGTCAATGTTGCAACCGGAGTATTGGTAGTTGTGCCATCAGCTTTATTCTTTGGGTTCTCGTAAGATACCTTCCCTATATGAGTCGATCTGCTCGAAAAAAAATCACTGCTGACCTTGCGCAGGGCACCTTGGCTTTGGCACAATATCTCACCCGCTATTCCTATATTGTTCGCTTATCTCTTCTATCTATGCTTTTCCTCGTTTTTGCACGCCTCTGTCGTTGACCCCGGGGTAAGAAAGAGCTCCAGTATAAGGCACAACGTCTTTGTCGCTAATTCCCCTATGTCAGATCATTCCTCGTAATCTTCACTCGATGCCGCCGCCAGATCCATCAGATGATCCGCTAGCGATCGGTCCGCCAACGAATGACTGGGTTATGGTTAAGTTGGCGACCTCTGAGGTTGCAGCGATGGACGTGCCAGTGAAATTCTGCAAAACCTGCAATATATGGCGACCTCCGCGTTGCTATCATTGTCGTGTCTGCGACAATTGTATCGAAACGCTTGATCATCATTGCGTCTGGCTTAACAACTGTGTCGGCCGTCGCAACTATCGGTATTTCTTCACTTTTGTGGGCTCGTCCACACTCCTCGCGTTGTTTTTAATCGGCGCAAGTCTGGCACATATCCTCGTATATCGATCACGAGAGGGCGTTTCTTTCAATAATGCGATCGATAAATGGAGGGTGCCTTGGGCTATGGTCCTCTATGGAGCCGTTGCGGCTCCGTACCCAGCCTCCCTCTGGGCCTACCACCTATTCCTGGTTGCCCGGGGAGAGACTACTAGGGAATATCTAAATTCCCACAAGTTTGTGAAAGCGGACCGTCATCGGCCCTTTACTCAAGGAAATATCCTGAAGAATTGGATATCCGTCTTTGGGCGACCACGGCCCCCGACATATATGCAATTCAAGAAGTCATATCACGAGGGTGACCAGCGCTTAAGCATGGTGAAACGAAAATACCTTCCACGAGACGTTGAAGCTCAAGCAGGCATAGAGATGCAGCATGTCCCTTCTGGTCAGCCGCAGGACTGAGTTCTATAACGATACTCTCAAAATATGGGGCGCCCACCAGACACTGTTTTCATAGATAGGGCTCTTCTTCTACCTTTCTCAGGCATCAGCCATCTTTAGTTTCTCTCTTTCTCTTCTAAAGATACGTTCTAGTAATAATGGTTTTACGGTCCTTTATTATTTTCTTTCGTTTATTTTTTGGGGTTCATCTTGCCTCCTCAATGCATGAATAGGCATATCTTCACTTTCTTCTGCCCATACCAATCTGTCAAGGCAATTTATATACACGTTGAGCCAAGCGTCTTTGATTTGTTTATTTGTACTTTTCCCCACACTCTCCTTCTTGTGCCTCGGTTCCTTTTTTTCCTTCTGTTTACCTCGACGAATCTGCTTCGAGGCAACTCTTGGTTTTGGGCTTTGATATTACGTTATACGAGGGATATTTTGTATGATATCGAAACCCCAACCTGCAGATAGACTATGAATAATCCATCCAGATCCGAAATGGTATGTAGTAGATCGCAGGGCATGTAGCGTCATGACAGCTGATGGTGAGCGCCCATGGATGGGAATGGGACAATATCAGGATGGAATGGATGGGGAGGGTGTAGATAGTGCGGTGGCGTATGCACTGGTCTGAGACCAAACAATTGGGCTCCAATTACATGGAGTGTTACTCTTGCTTACCCTCAGGGGGGATTTATGCGTGGGGCCGAATGTCTGGCCTGGTGGTTGTCTCGCTTCCCTGGTGGTTCTGCATTCCGCCGTGCCTTCGATACGGACTTCTTCAACCCTCTCCGCATCTCTTCTTCTTCTTCTCCCCCATTCCCTCTCCATACCACGCCCGTGCCCCTCAAGTCAGCCTTCTCGCTGCCATTTGCCCGTCGGAAGTTGCGTGTCAGAGACCTCTCTTTTGAGCTTCTAATATGATCCCCAAAGTGTAGGCCCTAACACAGTCACTCCTGATAAGAGGCAGCCACCTCGACCCCCGTACCTGGGAAATCAGGTCAGCTCAGCCGGACCTCAGTCCCCCTCTTTATTTGACGCATAAACCCCTCAAAGGCACTATCGTTTCACCCTTCCGGGCGGTCTCCCTTCCCCTGCAGTCCCAAATACTCACCGCAAATCAGTCCCGAGACCCTTGGGATGGAAAGTCAACTTAGTTCAGCCGGCGCGCCTCCCGCGACTCCCGCAACCCTTTCAGACCTCAATAAGCACGCTCACGAGCCCGCGGACGACACAATGGCCTTTGAGTATTCAGAACAACTCCTCACCCCCGAGAACAGTCGCTCGGAGACTTCCAGTAACAATGAAAACGCGTCTACCGAGGAAAAGCCGACTGCACGGCGAAGATCTACACGTGTAACACGCGCCTCTTTACGGGGGGAGGCACAACTCGACGGCGACATGGAGATAGATAACCAAGGGACCTTGTCTACGGCTGGCGAAAATGACTCCGCGGTCTCGGAGGAGGCTCTGCTCGATAAAGCTGAGGGCGGGAAGAGGTCCCAGGCCTCCCACCTGCGCCACAGCATAGCGGTCATGGAGTCCTGGAGTGAGGCAACGCTCGCACAAGACAATATGGAGACCGAAGGGGACCACCCAATGGCTCCAGATACTCCAGTTTCTAAGTCCTCGCAAGAGCTGCAGGCCAGTGACATGGGCACGTCACTGCAACAACGCACTTTACGGAAGCGCGTAGAGCGGATCCTGACTGAGGAAGGGGGCAGCCATAAGGGCAAAATTACTGAAACGGCTAAGGAAACCAAGTCGCCAGTAAGACGCTCGTCTCGTTTGAGTCTGTTAGAGAAGGCTTCAGACCTTGTTGGCCGGGCTAGCAGCATTTTGGGCAAACGCTCGCGTGACGTGGTGGGAAAGGGTAAAGAACTTGGCCGGCGTGCTAGTTTACGACCTCGAATTACTGCTCCCAAGGAGGAACCGGTCAAGGCTGCCAGCGAGGCTCCTGCAGCGAAAAAGAGGCGTGTTTCTGAAAGCGATCTCCCTGCCAAAATCCAGGAAAATGAAGACACCGAGCAGGAGGCTCCCAAGCCTGTGACTCGATCCAAGACAAAGCGCTGGTTAGCTCATGGATTGTACACAGGCCAGGAATACACAGAGTCTCGGCCCCTGCAGAGTAGGAACAGAAATGCAAAGCGCAGAAGCCAAGGTCCCACACAACGCAGACTGCTTCCTATGCCAATGTTTGCAGGAGATCGACTATTGAAACAAGGAAGAGATTTTGAACTCCCCTTCGATATATTTTCTCCGCTTCCTTCGGGTCAGCCCAAGCCCAATGAGTGGAGAAAGACAAACAAGAGTATGATTACCAGTAGCAGACACTCGCGATGATGGCTAACTTGCGGAATTAGATGTCTTTGTAGGGGAAGCATCCAGCATATGGCGAGCAAACAAGCCATTGGAGCTTTCCAAGTGCATGTGTGCGGAAGAAACTGGCTGTGACGAGGAATGTCAGAACCGTTACATGTTCTATGAATGTGATGACAGCAATTGTGGTGTGGGCCCCGAGTGTGGAAATCGGAATTTCGAGGAACTGAAGCAGAGAACCAAAGTGGGCGGGAAATACAATATCGGTGTTGAAGTCATCAAGACGGAAGATCGAGGATATGGCGTTCGTAGCAACCGCACGTTCGAGCCTAACCAGGTCATCGTGGAATACACAGGAGAGATCATAACGCAAGCGGAATGTGAGAAACGCATGAGGACGATTTATAAAAAAAACGAGGTACGCATCCTTTCCCCCCTTGCTCTGGTGGATGGGCGACGTATTGACTGCTATCAGTGCTACTACCTAATGTACTTCGATCAGAACATGATCATCGATGCTACCAGGGGCTCTATCGCTCGTTTTGTAAACCATTCTTGCGAACCCAACTGTCGGATGGAAAAATGGACAGTCGCGGGAAAACCGCGTATGGCGCTTTTTGCTGGTGATCGCGGAATCATGACCGGGGACGAACTGACCTATGACTATAACTTTGAGTATGGTTACCTTACCATATAACTTGGGATTGTCGATGCTGACCTGCTACTTGTAGCCCCTATTCTCAGAAAAACGTTCAGCAATGCCGATGTGGATCAGACAGGTGCCGTGGTATCCTTGGACCACGACCGCGGGAGAAAGAGCAGCGTTCAAAGGAGAAGGAACTGAGGGCTGAAAACGAGAAGAAATCTAGTTCGAAGAATAACAATAAAAAAGCCAGCATCACCAAGCAGAAGGTGTTGAGTGGATCTACTTCGCGCGTCAATAAGCGACAGCTTCTTGGTCCGAAGTCCATCAAGTCTGGTGTGAAGAAGGTGGTTTCCAAAGCACGTTCTTCTGCTTCCAAAGCAACTACAACATCGAAAACTAGTTCGAAAACGAGTGTCAGCACAAAGGCCACCAAGACGACAAGCAAGAAAGCCATCGCAACCCCAGCACGGCGCCAAGTGAAGAAAGATAATGCCAGATCCAAGAAGGAAGTTAAACTGCCGAAGGTCAAAACCACAAAGACTAAAGCCAGGAAACCGATGCAGACAACCAAAACCCAGTCGGCGCCATCAACATCTAAACTAAGCCGTCCATCCGAGAAGACTAAAGCGAAGATTCTCCAGGCTGCTAAGGGGACGAACACTCGCAAACGTACAGTGAAGAAGGAAGACACTAAGACCAAGAGTCCTGCCAAGCGTACTTCTAAAGTCAAGGAGAGTACTCTTCGCGGGAAGACAGCAAGCAAGGCTGCTAAGAACCCCAAGGCATGATCAATTTGGGCATGTTGGCTCCATAAGAATACCTCAGATGCTTCATCCTGGGCTGATCTACTGTGTGAATACTGCTTCGTCCACGGCTATCTTTTTCTTCTAACTTCTTGGGGAGCTTGCTCCATTTCTCTCATTTTTCTTATCTCTTTCTTTACTGACAATTCCTGCTCGTTGTTTCCCTCTTGATGATAAGTTACCCTTGTATTTTGGCCTAATGTTTTATTTTTGCTTCCACTACACCTTGTGCGTCGTCATCGATCAACCTTGGGTTCGATGTTGGTATGGTCTGACGGTATTCTATCTTTCTTCTTGTGTCCAACACTCCTGTTCACTGGTTTTGATGTTTGCTGTGTTACGAGATCTGACTTGCAGAGGCGGTGTTATTGCTGTAATGTTACTACTTTCTTCCTGGCTGGTTAGTCGACAGGATATAAGTTCAGTTGTCTAGGTCGATGATGTCTATCACTAGCTGGTTTAATTAACTGAATCAATTTTGACTTTGCTAATGAGATCCTCAATTTCTGTATTATTGCAGTGGAGAGAGAGATATACAAGTGCGCGTTGCACTCGTATATATTTAGTATACTATGGCAAATCCTTTCTACCAGTCCCTTTCCATATTGAGGCAAGTTCGACGAATCTAAGTAGAATACAACATCACATTTACATCCAAGGGAGTAGTGAGGAAGGATAATTCTCACATGGACTCACATCCTGCTTCAATGGTCACAGTCACTTGACCTGGCAGGTAGTCATTCGGTGAAGAAACCTAGTCAAGAGGATCTACACATCATTGACTGAAAAATCACTCCATTCGACTACCTGGAAATGCCCGGACACTCAAGGTGCCTGCATACAGAATTTTACAGTCCTAGTTCTGGTTGACATGTATGTACCTATTCAGGCTCGACAGCTAGTTTAGAATCACTTGAACGCTGGAATCGTTTCATAACGTACTGAAGAGATTAGCATGCCATGGTTTGTTTTCAATCGCTCTCGGCCTCTGCGATACGCGACTCTCCTGTCTTTTGCGGGTTATCATGAGAACGGGAGGTGTGAGCTTTGTATGACGTTCTGACTTGTGGATACTCCTATGATACAACATGCGATCGATCCAAATATGCCTGGTCCTAAAATCCAGAATCCCCTTTCCAGCACAATACAACGCCGTACACCGATATACGCCTGGTTCCAGTTCAATCAAGCGGCCCTTTGCCCCCAAACAAATACTATATACTATGTGCAGATTAGCTCGATGGGTCTTGAACAGTGTCAGGCCCCGGTGCTGGTGCTGGTGCTGTCTCCCCTGCTTTTGGCTGTGTTTCTGTTTCCTCTTTTTTTTCAAGCTCAGGATTCAAGTCAGAGATTGGAGAGAAATTTGGTGCAGTTAACTCGTGGGTTTCACTGGTTTCACTGTTCTCGATGGGTCCGGGCTGGACGTCTTCTGTACTGGCTGGTGCAGGTGGAGTCGCAATCCGGGGTGACTGGAGTTCAACCGGCTGCTGTGGTGGCAGAGGCTCATCCTCTTGGAGAGGCTGTGTCGTCTCTGGTTGAGAAGCATCGGGTCGCTCCTCTACTTGTTCCATTGACGGCTTCACCGGCGCTTCCAGGAAAGGATGCGCTACTGCTTGTTCCGTAGGCTGTGGAATCTGCTCGATAGGTGTTTCTTGCGGCAGTTCTGGGAGTGACGCTGCAGGTGCTTCTGAATTACTAGCCGGGGAAGGTTCTTTTTCTTGTGCTGAGCTCTGTTGTGGAATCTGTTCTGGCTGTGCTTCAGGTGGTTGTACTCCTTGGGGCTCTCCAAGTGGTTCTTCCACCTGCACTGGGGCCAGCTCCTCCGCTTTCGGCTCAGTCTGTTCCACGGTAGGTTCGACTAGCTGCTCAACAGAAGCTTGCGTGAATTCTTGAGTAGCAGGCTCTATTGATGGCTCTATCGGTGTCTCCGTCGGGGGCTGCATCTGCTGTTCCGTAGGGAGTTCTGTGGCTTGCTCTGCGCTGTTTTCGGTAGCAATTTCTGGGGTGTGTGTAGGTGGTTGGTCAGCCACCGGCTCAATGGGCTCTGCAGGTTGTGTTGCTGCTGGTTGCAAGGTTGGCTCAGTGTACCGGTCCATGGTGTCAACGTCTATGTCCATGGATGTAGGTTGCTCGGTAGACTCCGTACTGATATGACCAGCGTTGTGGTCAGATAGAGTTTCTGTTTGATCACCAAACTGAACCTCGCCCCCTTTCTCGACGTCAGGAGCATGTCCTAAACTTGCTTCTAAACTGTCCAAGAGACTGGAACCATTGTTCTCTACAATATCCTCAGCTGGCTGGGCGGCGAGCTGCTGTAAAGCCGGCTCGGGATACGAATCTGGCTCTGATTTGAGGATCTGTTCCGACTGGGGAGCTTGTTTTGGTTGGGCAGTTTGTTCTGACTGGGGGGTGTCTTCTAACTGATGGGTCGGTTGTGGGTGGGGAGTTTGTACTGGCTGGGCAGTCTGTTGTGGCTGGAGTGCCTGCTCTGGCTGAGGAGCTTGTTCTGGTGGCGGCATCTGTGGAAGGCTAGTCGGCGGTTCCAATTTCACATTCTCGTCCACGATGCCTACTTCGGCTACCGAGTCAGTCTGTCCCATCGAAGGAGCTTCCAATGGCTTCCCAGTTGGATCTTCACTCTTCGCGACAGGGAATGAGTCCGGTGCAGTGACCTGCGGGATGTGTTGAAGCTGTGTGGGGACTGCATCTGTGGCTGTCTCAGTCGGTGCTTCAATGATCTCGGGGGCTGTCTGCTGTTGAGTATTCAGTGTTGTCTGGGGTAGGGATGCAGCATCGTCAGCGGGGAACTCGGGGCTGACACCGGTCATCTCCACATCCTCAGCAGGTGTCACTTGTGTTGGCTTTGCGGGAGGAATGGTAGAGCTTGGTAGATCAGTACTGGGCTGAACAGGCTGGAAGGGTTGCTGTGGTGCGAATGATACAGTGGGTACTGCAGGTGGCTGTGGGAGTGCCTGCGCAGGTAATTCTGACGCGACGGCTGGAGGATTTGGAGCTGGCGGTTGTGAAGCAACCACGGCTTCAGTAGCGGGTGCAGTAGAAGTAGGAACTACTTCCGGCACGGGTCCAGATGCTGAATCAGTTGTCGGCTCTGCACTTGGTTGGTGAAGTGGGGTCTCCGGTGTCTTAGCATCCAGCATAGACTCATCGCCGTCGTCGCTTTCCTCGCCCTCCTCAGCATCTTCTTCTTCTTCTTCCTGGCCATTTTGGTCGACTGAAATCCGCGACCTATCCGCACCCTCTTTACCATAACCTGTTTCGGCGCTGCCATCGCCAGCGCCAGTGCCGGCTCCGTGTACGGCGTTTGCATCTGCTCCCTCACCAGGAGCGAACATGACCTTCTTCCTCCTTCCTTTCCCGAAGCCCTTCGCCTTACGCTTAGGAGGCGGGGGGCGCCTCTTCGGAGGAGTCATGACAGCCGCTGAGGCTGGATCTGCCACAACCACGCCTTCTGCATTGACCACGCCAACACCTTCAATAACTGTTCCAGGAGCAGGCGCCTCGGGTGTTACAATTGTTTCGCTGTTTTCTGGTACCAGTTGAGAGTCGTTGGTAATTTCCCCTTCAATCTTATGCCCTTCCGGCACCCAGGCCTCGTAGACAGAGATGTTTCCACTGTTCGGGTCAACCTTCTTGAAGCGGGTCCTCCTCATTGGCGCAGACCCATTCTCAGCGCCATTGGCACCGGCAGTTGTAGCACCATATAATGACGGCAAGCCCGGTCGTCTCTTAGCAAGAAATTCGACCTCTGAGTTCTCCAAGTGCCTGGGGACCGTGCTCCACTTGCGCGTAACAAAGCTACGCTCCGTAGTCTGCAAGGCCGGCTGTTCTTCCACATCTGTAACCTCCTTTTCTTCATCCTCTGCATCTTTTGTGGCTTTGCGAATATATATGCACCCTGCACGGGCCGCACGGAGGAGCGCTCTACTCATCGGGGTTAATAGATGGCTGTCTTTGGGCATTGGGTGTTCTGGAATCGTTTGCTTTCCGCCAGGGCCTTCTACAAATGATTCCTGTCCGTCCAGCTTGGGGGTTTGGGAGACGGTCTGTAGCTGGCGCGTCCATCGTCGAACCGGAAGTCCTTCGAAGACATCGTGGTCGATCTGGCCGGTTCTAGTGCGGTTGGCGCCATCACCGAATTGACGACCGGAGCGTGAAGATCTGAACTATGAAGTTGTCAGTACAGTGGTCATCCCTGATATATGGTCTCCGCCCATGTTGCATATGACGAAGATTCGGGTAGCCGATAGCGATGTCACCGCGGAGAAACCTACAGTAGGTGGCATGATGAACAACGGTTTTGCGATCTTCCCTCCGCAACGCGATAAAGAAGAGACGTGCCAAACACCCCAGTATCGCTAACTATGCGAATGAAGCAAAGAGGCGGAGCTAATGAAAGAGATCGTTGGCTAATGAGCCCAACTGGGAAGGGTTGTCGGGGTCTCTGTCGCGATGCGATGGAGTCGCGGGAAAGGGAACGATATCATCACGTGACACAAACTACAATAGACTCACATTGGCAACACCTCTACATTATTATCTGCATGACAAGCAGGATGAGAGAAGAATCGGCGTTCTGATGATAAGAGACTGCGCTACCTACAATGTAACTGTTCCATTAATAATACAAGAAACACCTCAAGTCTATTGGATCGATCACATCATCCTTGGTCCCCATCGGAATGGAAAATCAAGCCTCTTTCCGAACCTCCTGTGGTGTGTCAACCGCTTATTCATTCGTGATCCTTTGGTTCCAATTAATCCCAACTGTAGCGTATATTAGTATACTTGTAATACGAGAGCTTCACACTCATCTTACCCAGTATCCTTCTGACGAACAATATCCCCTTCTTTTCCAGTTTGCTTGCCCTGTAGAAGTTCGTGAGCTCCACGTCCGGCGGGCTACTGGCGATATCTCAATGAGCGCTACTAACCGTCTTCTGGCCTTCAACAACCAGCCTGTCCATTTGATAGAACTGACTGATGACGGTTTGCCTCTAAGATATGTGTCAGCGATTCCGGAGTACAAAGCCGCATCACAACATTCGGTAGGGTATCTGAACGCTGTCGCAAGAAAGATATCCATGACTGACCTTCATCATGCGCAGATTCTGTAAACCATCCTGGATCAACTCTTGTATCCTCCTATCCTCCGTCTCAAGTTGGTGTTCACGGAAAGCATCCCTCGTCCGCCGACGGGCGTACTCGCGGAAGTTGTAATTGGAGAACTGGGACGACTGACGGAGCAAGGAGCGAAACTATACCCAAAATCAATCGAAAAGGTCAGTTCAACCCCGCCACAATAGGGGAATAGTTCTGGAGTACATACCAAGGATCGCACCTGGAAGGCAGTGTCCCGTTGTAATGCAGGTACAGACATGATGACTGGCTTGAAAGCGCTAAGAGCGGAGGGAAAAAAACCACAACAGTTAAGCTGTACGTATAGCAACAGTAGCGAGCACAGAAGCGAGGATCGCAAGCTCAATCGGATAGTGTTCGGTAGATCCTAAGACGTATTTGTCTTCGGCTTTAGCGTCTCAAGCCGCTAACCCGGAGGCTTAACACTCGGGGTTTTGGAAAGGGGATAAATTCGATTGTTGACCACAATACGATCAACCAGGAATTTATCAAGGCAACGATAACGAAATGATAATATCAATTCCAAGAAGCTATTCACAAGGTGTTGAGCACCATGAACACCGCAACCGGAGGTGGCGTTGAGAGGAAAGTCACACTTTCCGCGGGAAATGAAAGTCGGATAGCTCCTATTCAGGGCTTGGAGAGTGCACTCGTACCACCAGACGAAGATGAGTAAATCAGGAGTCACTTCCTGATATGGGGGGTCGATAAACGGTAGAAGTGATGAATGACTTGTTCGCGGGAAATTCTTTTGGTTTTCCCGGAGGCGCGATGACGGAGTTATCGGACTCCTCGGCCGATCCCCATAAATTTGGAGAAGCGACTCGGAGATCATCTAAAGCTTCCCTCTTGCGTAATTGACAACCTCGCGTCGGTTCCTGTCAAGTCGGGCCCTTTCTGGTCCCTATCTCATCTTGTTCCCCTAATGGCGCAAATTCCCACTCCTCCTGCGTCTCGCCATGGTTCGGAATCACCCGAAACCGAGCACAAACAGCCTCCGGGAGTTGACTCTTCAGGCTTATTGCGGTCGCTGGACGCTCTTCTCGAACGGTATCTCCATCTCTTAGATCGTCATCAGAAATTACAAGCCGAACTTGCCACAACTCTATCTTCGGTACAACAACCTTGGAAACACAAGGCTCAACAAGGACAAATCGCTAATACCAGACTAGGGGTTTCTCTCACTCGCTCAAGCCAACTACACTTGCCCCCCAGGCCGGAGATATGGAGCAGACTACTACGATGAACGTATGAAAGCAACAAGAAGGGTGTAAGTTGGAGCTGTGCCTTGCGCGATTTGTGTCGGTTTTCAGGGCGTTCAACGCTAATGAACGAGGTGTCATCAGGGAACTAGAACTCCCTCCATCCTCGACCAAAGATGTCGAGGCATCTAGTGTGGGTGAATCGTCCGATGAATTTACCAAGCGTGGCGACTATGGTCGCATCTTTACTATAAAACAAGCTACAGGTGGTAGTGCAGAGGAACCCTCTGAGTGGATTGGAGGAGAGAGCCAATCTCACTCGAGTAATGCGTCCACACTGGAATGTGAGGGTCCTGAGAGGAAGCGTGACCCTAAGGCTGGGGATTCCACAACATCATCGGATAACCCTGGGGCGCAAGAGCCGGCAGAGACAAAGCTAGATCTTCGGGGAAGAAGCCCCGTTCTTCCGACCCCATTAGATGGTACGGAATCTTGGTGCCACCTTTTCTCCGTAGTGCTCAAAAATCTTTCACGGAGGCTGTAGGGGGTCCCTTGCCTGAGCTGGCGAGTGTGATGGTCGAGATGCAGGCTGTGGAAAAGGAAGTGAAACGTGTGCGCGAGAAGATAGACCAAGCATGATTATTAATGCGTC
>NW_015378192.1:0-70402 GCF_001204775.2 Aspergillus nomiae NRRL 13137 | reverse complement strand
TCTTCTTCTTCTTCTTCTTCTTCTTCTTCTTCTTCTTCTTCTTCTTCTTCTCTTTCTTTTTTGATTTATTATTATATTTATCTTTTCACGGACCTTTAGCCCAAAACTTTTAACCTAAAATTCCCTTATGATTAATGCATTGCCAGCTGACTTTTCCTGTTTATGTTCTTGTTTTGTTCTGTTTTGTTTGCGTTATGGCCCGGAAGAGACGAAAATTGGAGGTCCGTTTCTTTGTTTACTTTCTATGATAAGCTTCAGATCATGGCCAGCGAGATAGACCACCACCTTGAGTGGATTTTCAGATTCGTTTGCCCAAGCTGAATTACATGAAACTAACTAATGATTTGTCTGTCTCGTTGTTTCCTTCACTTTTACTTTTCTCTTTTGCCCCTATCACCCACCCTCTTCTGATCTGGTAAGAGATCGACCAATTCTTTGTCAATTTTTTTCAATCCTTTCCCACTTCTTCTCCCTTTTCTTGTTACCTAATCTTTCCCTTTTCACTTTCTCTCTTCCCCCCTTGTTTTTGTTCTGAAAAAAAGAACCATTGTCTGGATCCTGGTCCAGGACCAGGATCATTTAGTTGACACTGTCCTACGTATCTCGAAAGATCGAGGGGAAGGTTGTCCCCAAAATTCACGTGGGGAAGTTTCCTCGAAGAGAATTTGTCAATGTCACCGACAGGATGGTTAAGCTGTGCAGATACCGCCGTAGCCGTTGGCGGAAACCAATGGCAAAGGGAAGAAACATGACGGCGCACCAGGGATGGTGGCACGGCGGGCACAAGAATTATTAGGTTAGGATAAAGAACACGAACCTAAATTGAGGGTTTGGATCGTCTGCTCATTGGCTCGTGTGGGCGTCATTTTCTCCGATATGTTACCTTGTTTTCAGCAACGTAACTACTAGGACATGTCCGCTGTCAGGGTTTTTGACAACTGCCCGCAGAAATGGATTGTTCACGGCTATCCCGTGAAGTTTACTCGTAGAAACTACACAAGTAAGGAGACGGGAGCGCGCCAGCTCTTCAAGTCTAAGGCATTTATCTAGAAAGGAATTATCTGCAGAGACAAAGCACCAAGAATTGCAAGGACAGAGAAGACAAAATATTGGATAAATCTAAATCCCATGTTAAAGAAAGGCAAATGAAAACAAAATGACTAACAACTGGTCATTGAAACAGAAACAGGCCAAGGAGGCAAAAACATGCCAAACAATTCATGCCGGACAAAGTTGGCGGTCGCCAGTATTAAGCGGTGTTGGGGTGCGCTCTCACCTCCTTTCTTTCTTTCTTTTTTTAACTCGTACTGATGCATGCATGTATGGAGAGGCCAAAGTGTTGGTTGCCTGCGGGGTACCCTATTCATCCTTTCTTTCAGGACTCGAGATCTCAAAAAATATGCGCCCTATCAGTCCTCACCGTACTCTGCCACCAAACGGTATGGGATCCGCCACTCAACGATGTCAAGGAAGATGAGACTAACGGAGATGATCGGCAGCGCTCATGAGGATCGACCTAGCATACATTAGGGGACAGACATCCCAACACCGATAGTTTCCATACGAAGGATCAACAGCCCTGATGGACTACTGCCCGAAAGAGTTAAGATCACTGGCCTCCAACTCCACTTGACCTACACTTCGGCACGTTCCGACCATTCCAGTCAATCGTCGGGGTCCATCAATGAGTTCATTTCTGCTTTCGGTGCGTTGTTTACGATGTGTCGGGCCATGCATGGTTACTGCATTTTCTCTGGCTCTTTTTTATTTTCGGTCTCGATTGGAGTCACTTCTGTCTTAACCCCCCAGCAGAACTCCAGGAGTGGATAACCTCCGCGCCAGTGAGATGTGCAGGACGTGCTCATCTCATCTCACATAAATTGACCCATGGGTCAGGCTATACGCCAATCAGAAAGGGATCCCTTGTTCCCAGAGACTACCAAGCGCATCGATACTGACAAGCGATTCAGTCATGAGCAGTCCCAGGCAGCCTTCATGCAATAACCCTCCTTCAAAGGTGGGCCGTTTATGCACGTCGTACAAGGGGTCGACCGGCGGAGAGAGAGACGAAAGTATGCGTGTGATGGATGGGGTGTGGACAACTTTGCAAGCCACATGAGATTGATTAACTGCGGGACTAAAATAGCTGTTCTGGAGGAGGAAGAAGCAACCAACAAGGCGCGTGTTTCTGTTTTGAAAAAAGAAAAGAAGAAAAAGAAAAAGAAAGTGGATGGCCGTGCAACGTTGCATCCAATCTGCGTGGACTCTATGACACTAACGTCCTCATCTTTTCCTCTCTCTCTCTCTCTCTCTCTCTATGGGTAACGGTTGGGCCTTGGCTTATCAGGAACCCTGAGCCCCTCCCCTACCGGATACAGACTACATACAACGCATGTACGGAGTTCCACTGGTGTGTTCAGGGTGTTCTTGCCGGCCAGACTCTTCAACCTGGCGCATGCCATCCAGGAGCCAATGGCTAAGCATCACAAGGCTGGAAGGCCCGACGGTCTTTCGTGTGGGTGTCTCTGGCTTCGGGATCAGACCCCAGCCTTTCCAGAGCCCGAAAACACGGACCAGGTTGTTTAAGCCTAAAATCCTTGAAACGTACGAGACTCGGACGACCGTGCGCGCCTCTTTCGGGGTAGATTCACTTTTCAAGTCAACGGCTCCCTTTCATCACTGGTCTCGCTGCCAAGGAGACTCCTAAGCGGAGAGCCATTCCTCCGAAACTTTGTCAAGTCTTTGCATCCTTGTTGACTTCTTAATTTACATGGATCCCATTCGTACGATCTGACTCAATGCCCAGCCATACTACCGCCTACCCCGTCTTACCAGCCCGCCTCTTTGTTCTCACTCCCACATTCCATGCATTGTATCTCGGTTTCACGAAACGGTCTCCGGATGTTGTGTTGCGCCAAACAAACTTCTGACAGCCTGCAACACGCGATGAACAAGAGGTACGGTAGTGAGGCGCCTTGCTTGAGTATCCCGAAAGTCCTTCTTCTTTTGTATTTACCCAACCTTTCTTCGCCCCCTCCTTGCGTCCGTCCGTTGCTGACATCCCGTCATTTCGATTCCCAATGGGCGTCCGCTCCCGCCGACAGTCCCGGAGCTTTGATTTGAGCCTACGGTCACACGATGAAGTTGACTCGGCCGACCACAATCTAGGCATTCGTCAGTGAAGAAGAGGCAGACTGCAAATAAACTCGAAGCCCCCTCCCCCATCACACTAAGGCCCTTCTTCAGTGGCCATCCTTATCCACCCGCGAGATCCGAATCGCCATCTTACGATCCAACTCTTCCTGCTCCTGCTTTGTTGGAGCCATGCCCATGGCGCCTTCTACTTCCGGTAAAACCCAGAGGCCAATCGACGCCCAAGCCATCACGCCAACTCCGAAGAGAGCCCTTGTTTTCGGCGACAAAGAACGGTAGGAGCTAGTAGCGGGCGGGGATTAGGCCAAATTTGGATAATGATCATGGACAGGAATGGTATATACACACCTCCAGAGAGACATGTCTGTAGATCGATGATTTGCCAGGTGGATGGTGAGGTGTGTCGACTCGCAGGACCTCCTGGCTGTTCTTCACGTCAACTTGAATGAAGGCCACCATTCCTGGAAGGGTTAGCTTAGACGAGATAAATTGCCTCAGGCCGGATCGAGAGTTCCCTTCTCACCGCTTTTAATTCTGCCCGAGTCATCGGTACTCCGTCTTCCGCCGACCTTCTTTGTTGGCTCCTGGTGCTATACAAGGGTCAAGTATAACCCCAGTCCATAAAACCTTTCTTTTTTTTTACTGGGTAAGGAAATCAAATATGCAAGCTAGACATGTAGCTTCCCATGGATTAGTTGGCTAAGTTAAGTTTGGAACCTTGTCCCTATACTCTCAAAAACACCTCCACTATCAGCAGATTCAGCACTGATTCAGCGGTCTCCACATCTACCATTCTGTTCGTTTGGTAGGTCGCCCCGTTAGAAGGAGAAGTACGTGGACTACCTTTGAATTTGACCAATTGGAAGATTGTACCGCAAGCTGTATTCATTGGATTATGACAGCGGAGCGCTCTGGTATTATCCTATCCGACTATCTCTTAGGGCTAGATACATTTGCTGAGACATCACCCAACGAGTGATTCTACGGAGTAGACATTCAAGACACCAACTCTTGACTCGACTTCTGCTAATGAACTGAGATTATTAAACCACTGCTCGGATTTATATACTTTTAGTCCATGGTAATTGCCCTACTTTTCTAACCCATCGTCAGAGAGCAAGACAAGTTAGTTACTTAGGGCTTCTAGCTTACTAACCGCCTCGTTTTTAATTTTGTTTTTTTTTTTTCTGTTCTTGAATACCAGGTAAAAGTCTAAACTTCATCTACGAACACATATTATGTTTCGTTTTTGATTATTTGATGAGTTAAAAGTGGATATGAAGTGGTACTTGCCTAGAACGTTTACTAGGATATCTTCATTATCTTACCGATTGGTGTTGACTGCCTTGCGACACATACAGGGGGGGGTTCAAAAAGTATGTATCCTATATACTTATAGATACCTAGTCTCTCACAGTAGGCAATTAGAGCCATAGGTACCTACAAGCATAGGGGCCACATACTTTTGAGTCCTCCTGTAATGTAAAGTGGACATCAAGGGCCTTGAAGACCGTATACATTACCATCCGAAGTAGTCTATCGATACCCTAGGAGCCACCAGCAACATATATAAGCATACAAACAGAGATGAACTCCAAAGCTCAAGAATGTCAACATACAGACCCTTTCTCTCTCTCTCACACACACACTATCCCAAACACTACAACAAGAAGATACCCACAGCAGTCCACACAACCCCAAGAGACACCAAATTCACTAGTAGATCATATACTTACTATACATGCCAACCCCCAAACACCCAAACACCCACACCAACCCCCAAACCCCCCAGACCCAGCAAAACAACCCCAAGATAAACACAAAGAGAGATCAACAACCACACAAAACCCTCCAAAGATCCCAATTCCCCCCCGTAAAAACCACCAAATCACAAGTCTGCGCGACCCTGTCCAGCGCCAACTCGATCTCCCTACGCCATGCGACATCCTTCGCCGTATAATAATCCGCCCGGTCCCAAAAACAGCCTGCCCTCTCCAACGGCAACAGAGACCCGCCCACCACAGCCGACCAATGCAGATGGCCCAGGGTCAGGAACTCCACCTCGGCCTTGAAGACGTTCGCAGGCGCCACGTCGTCGTCGTCGCTGGCTATCCACGAGGAGTGCATGACGAAGACGCCGATGGACGAGGTCGGCGGCTGCTGCACGAGCATGCGGCGCCAGCTGGCGTCGGGCCGGAGGTAGAGTTCTTCTTCGAGGGGGTCCGCGGGGGGTAAGGTGTAGCCGTAGTTTGTGGTTGTTGTTGTTGCTGGTTGGGAGTCGAGGCGTTTGCGGAAGAGCTGCGGCCAGATTTTGGGGGTGAGGAGGGGGTTGAGCGTGCGGTGGGTTGTGGTACTGCTGCTGCTGCTATTGCTGGGGGTTAGGGGTTTCTGGGGCCTGAAGAAGAGGGCTTCTTGGAGCTTGGGGGAGGTGGTTATCAGTGCGTGCCAGGTCTGGGAGGTGCGTTGGGCGGCGGTTAGGAGGGTTTGGGGAGGTGTTTGGAGGAGGATTTGTTCGAGGATTTCGGGGATGTGGAAGATTTTGTGGGGGGGCATTTTCCTCTTTTCCTCTTTTTCGTTTTTTTCTTTTCTTGGGGGTTTACTTGGTGTGGTGGTTTTGGGATTTTGCGTAATTTGAGGTATACTACTGGGTCTAGGATTGGGGGGTGTAGTGGTCTTTTGGGGATATATGGAGAGAGCCGCGGATAGGGACAGGATTTGATGGAAGGGATGAAAATAGAACGGAAGAAAGGAAATGCATGGTCCATTTCAATCCCGGGTGTTTCATACATGTCTCTTCAATGGAGTAAACATGTTCATCATATCACTCTTGATACGGGTGTGATCCTCAACTATCAAAGCGGATGTGAAAGTAGACAATGAGATCCGGAAACCCCATTGTTAGGGCTCGATGCCTATACACAATGAATGTGGCCTTGTCTGTATGAGTTATCATTGTTCGGAAGCTCATTGATTCTGATACTTTTCTATAATGACCACGAAACAGGCAGTATACTGGCGTCCACACATTTTGACGGCAAAGAGGTTCATTACCTATTGGGTTTCATGCTCATCGTAGCCTTTTGATGTATCAGTATCATTAGTTACACTGGTTGGTCATTCTCAGAGCGTCCCTTGGTCTTCGAGCGACGAGATTCTGGGTAAAAGACACATCTAGTGTCTGTGAAGATCAACCAAGATAGCCAGTGGCCATGGATTCGTTCTTCTGGATTGACTATGCAAGTGCACGAATTATGTTGCGAATGAGTCCAGGAGTAAATAGGGTCATCAGTAAAGAATACGGCCATGCGTCTCTATACTCCCGTGCACAAGAGTGATATTTTTCAGCCGGTCGGTGTATAAAATGGGCGAGTCTTCGAAAAGCTGCTTGGTCAAGATTTGACTGTAGAAGCTTCGAGATTAAGATTTCTGGATCTATGAGATAGAGCTAATAGAACGCTGAATCTGCGAGTCCCTTCTTGGTAGGGGAGAGTGTAGGTAGCTTAATGATACAGCCGGCTGGTGGTGTAGAGTTCTCGGTTGTTTAGAGACATCAATCTCTTGATTCAGCCTTTGGGGCTGGGCACTGGAGATATCCGTTGCTCTGAACACAGTTATCGGCCGTCAACGAAAAAATATCGGCATATTTACTTTGTCCAAGCCGGTTACCGAAGTCTTTCAAAATTTTAGCAGCACGGTCTCTAAATGAGTCGCTCTTCTGTGGTTTCAAGAGCTGGTAAGGTTATCTGGGTCACCGGATATAGGTCTGGCTCCTCGAATATTTGGTTGACTCATTCTCTGCAACAATGCATGCAGTTTCTGGTGCATCATCAGAGATGATCAAGGATGATGGTGAAGAAGAAGAGATAATAGAAGGTGAGAAGAGTAGAGAAAACAATCCCAGTTCACGCGGAGTCAATGAATTCGCGAAATGAACAGTCCCTACGATATTTCAATCATCTATAATCAAGTCACTGTAATCTGAATGTATAAATCAGAATCTCTGTCAAAGTGCATGGCCTTTGGTGGCAATAGATGTCAGTCTTTCCTATTCTCGCTTGCGCATGGATGCTGGTCTCTGTCATATTGGCCTTGTCGATACCACGATCGGCTCGAAGTGGAAACCCTCAGCCCCGCTATAATCCCAGGGAATTACTTTAGTGCATGTTTATAGTGATTTAACATATTGAATGGACCATAGTCCCGTGGACACCGGAGTTGTCTCATCACAGAATACCGACGTAGAGTCCATAGCCTAAGCTTCAGTTTCTGAACCGCCTCTTGATATATAAGGCTATCTAGATCCTTGTCGTGGTGATTGCAATCAAAGAATGCCTCCTGCATCTAGTGAATCTCTTTCCGTATGAAATTCCACACTTTGGATGTAGACCATTCATGGGATTAATTCCAGCCCCATTGTATGGAACAGGCAATTATTTCTATACAATGTTGTGAATGCACTTGATAGTATAATATATCCATTAGTTATTTATTGTGAATAATCATCACTAGCATAATAGGTAAAAAATATTATTTGCTCGGCTATATGACATTCTTGCCGTATATGTGAGAATGCTCCATTGCAAAGGCGACAAAAGAGGCTTCTCAGCTACCAAGAGAATATTTGCTGAATGAAAAAGTAAGACTGCTACTGATATGTTTTATATCTAGAAGCTTAGCAGAAGCTTGGGCATAGCTCACACAGAACGCACAAGCAGCTTGCATTGATCAGGAAAATACGTTAGATATTCCATATGCATCAAGTAAACTCTGGCTCTTATAGACTTTCCAAAAAGGCAAGGGGCGGTATATGATAGGTATCTGTGCAAACCGTATATGGAGTATACATGACACTATTACAATAATTAGTGGAGGCTTCTCACGGCTTCCATCCACCTCTACTCAGTAGATGCAAAATCGAGCCTCGCTATACGTCTGTAACACGCAGGATCGCCAAAAGACCCACTTTGCTAGTAGCTGCTGATAAATGAACTAGCAAAGGGCCAGCAGATGATACCTGCAGAAAGTAAATAACTCCTAGTTACTTCGTGCTGTTTATGGAAGTTCTCAGCTATGAACTCAGCAAAATGTGGCCCATGCTAAGAATATGTGATTGTTACACCTGACTGTATATTTGCTTTTTATTGACTACGCATTGCCTATTTCCCAAGGTATAAATTCATGTCCCTTGATCCTACTTTTCTCAATCGTTTCCAACTCAAGCCTTCTACTACACTTGTCTGACCAGAGTATAACTCAGTTCTTTCATCATGCGTTTTTTCATGCCAATTACCTTCCTTCTTGCCACTACCCTTGCTCCAACCTTTGTTGCAGGAGGTGGAACCTGTGGCGATGGTGCTGTACGTAACTATTGCGTTTCAATCATATTTACCTTTGTCTTTGGGATATGCCTTTGGCTATCTGGGCTAACATTTGGCCACTATACGTAGATTTGCCGTTATACTACCGATTGGCCAATGGACGACTTCAAGCCAGGTCCAAGCGAATGTGACTGCCCTGACGGGGTAAGCAGATGAAGCTCAACAATTGAATATCTTGCGGTGATTGCCTGCTGACTGTTGCTATCTAGACTACGTGCACAGACTCCGGTAGTACAGACACTTGGAACAAAGGCGTATGTTTCGAGACCCTGTACACTATTAGGACGATAGTACTAACAGCCATACCCAGATTCATCATTATACATGCCAGGAAAATCACTTGTCCTAGTCCTATAGGATATCTCTTGTCTGTAGCCGCTCTGGTATAATATTCGTTTCCAATTCAGATCCTACCCAGTGCTTGGGTATCGAATAGTATGTATTCTGTACAACATAATTCGCGATCTATTACAACGGGCGATGCCACCTCTAGCCTTATAAGCCACGGGAGAGTAAACGAGATAGGAACAAGGTATCGATAAGGCTTTTTCAATGAAATGGTCACAACGAGCTCAAATCATAGTGTATTAATAGACCGACGACCCCTTTTATTTCGAGGCGCTTTAACGTACCTGCCGGGCTTAGCGTATCTTGGAGCACAGCTGTCAGATTTCACAATTATGGCTTAGCTATAGCTACATTTTATTAATGCGTTTCAGGGTTGCAGAGGCTTGCTGGCTGTTGATATGGGCCTAATTATAAACAGATTATGTTCGTGGTTCATTCCTCCCCGGGATCAAATTGTAGTATAAGTAAGACCCATCATTGTCGTCTAAGTAACTGCGGCTTCATGTCCAGGACAAGGTTGAGGAATGCAGTCAGGGCCTTCGTTACTCTGTGGATTAGGGCTAATTGGGCAATCGCGTATATCGTCATGGGTTAATACTTATGGTCAGAGAATGAGTACCCTGCCTTATAGGTGCACAAACTACAATTCGAGTTAGTAGAATAGCTTCAAGTTGTCGCAAAATCGAATGATATTTCATACTACTACTGTCAATTCCTACTAGTAAAAGTGGACATATGACACAATATTAGTTGCTAGGACAAGCATGCATTTAATCATCTCCAATTCATTATGCTCTTTAATAATGCGAAGATAACGTAGACACATTTTCATCGCCGTCCTGTGGGATATTTGAACAAGAAAGAAACATTAAGGAAATACACAGCTTCAACAGGAAAAAAACAAAATTCTCAATCCGGACTGGCAATGCAGTACATATCAAAATTAACCAGGCTTCGGAAGAAACTAAGAGATATATATGATGACTTATCCGACTTTAGCATAACGTCAGTAGCCCCGTCATTTAATTTTTGCCGTAAGCACTGTCAATGTCTTTTTGGAAGTGACCGACAATCTTCTTGCGCTGGAGCTTCTGAGCGGCGGTCATGTATCCCTAGAACAAGTTAGTGATATGATTGCACTCAAGAGAAAGCAGCGATAACTTACATTGTGGGGGGTCCATTCTTCGTCAGACAACACCACACCGTTGACAATCTCAATGCCCTTGAGACCGCCCGCACGACCAGCCGTCTGGAGCTGCTTGAGAACAATCCCCTTCAGCTTCTCGTTGTGAACCAGCGTCTCCAGAGTGTCACCCTCAATGCCATTCTCGTGGGCGAGCTTCTTCAGAGCGGCCTCAACCGGGACAATGATAGCAATAGGCTTGTCCTGATCTTGAGCGGCATATACGCAAATGTTGCCCACAAGGGGAGAGGAGCGGTAGACAGATTCGAGCTTTTCGAGAGCGATGTATTCGCCGTTTTGCGTCTTGACGAGGTTCTTCTTGCGGTCAATGATCTTCAGATGGCCGTTCTTATCAAATTCGCCGATATCACCGGTCATGAACCACCCGTCCTCGGTATAGGCCGCCTTGGTTTCCTCCTCATTGTCCCAGTAGCCCTTGCTCACACTGCCTCCCCGGATGAAGATCTCTCCTTGTGGGGGGTTACTCTTCGTGAAATACCCGGCATCAGCGAAGTCAACGAGTTTCACTTCAATGGAAGCAGGGATTTCACCGAGGGCGTCCGGGTTCCAGGCCATCGGGTCATTCAGAGCACCCATAGCCGAGGTTTCGGTGAGACCATATCCGCTGATCATTGGGGCAATGGCCATAGACAGGAACTTTTGGGTATCCTTCGAGATTGGGCCACCACCGTTCATCATGATGCGCAACCGGCCACCAGTCGCCTCCTTCAACTTCTTGAAGACAACAGCATCCAGTAATGAGGAGCCCACACCGTGGCCAGGGAACCCAGTCGTCATCAAAAAGTTCTTGGCGGCCATAGCACCCCAGAACATGCTTCTCACGATGAAGTTGTTCTTGTTCAAGTTGTTAAGCACACCCTTCTTCACTGATTCCCACACGGCGGGCACACCGACAAGAATGGTAGGCTTGAATTCACGAATGTCACCCTTGCAGTTGCGCATCGACGCGTCCGACAACGTCCGTGGGTTTCCATAACCCATAGTACCACCCCAGATTAGACAGAGGTTCTCGAACATAAACTCAAGGATATGCGATTGGGGGAGGTATGTCAACAGAGCATCGGAGGGCCCAATGTATGGTCCGACAATTGTATTGATACCGGCGGCTATTCAACATTAGCTTTGGCATACTAGGGTGCGAACGGTTGGGTTAGCTTACTTGCAGCGATGACATTTCCGTGGGTCAGAGGAACACCCTTCGGTGGGCCGGTAGATCCGGAGGTGTACATGATGCAGCAGAGATCTTCAGGAGATGGTGGGACAGGGTCCACCGGATTCTGTTCACCCAACGTCCGGAGATCCTCGAAGCTGATGAGATTGATGTCCGGGTACTCAGTCTTTATCCTTTCTAGGTCCGCCTGCTTAGGCGCCAGGTGCGAGTTCCAGATGATATGCTTGATCGACTTAACGTCCTTGAGTACATTGGCCACTGAGGGAATGAGATTGGGATCGCAGAACATGGCAATGCTGGATGTTTGGACGAGGGAGTGTTTTAACCCATCCTCTCCGAGGGTGTCATAGGCAGTAACGATAGTCAACGACTGAGATGCAGCTCCTGCTCCGAATTAGTACATGGAACACCGACGCGCGCAAGACAACTGTAACGAACCGTGTGACATGGCCAGCCAGTTTTCACTAAGAATCCGTGTTAGTCGATTGACCAATGAACTACATTTCGACTGAGTCAAACTACACTCACCTCGTTGCACCGTAAAGATGGATCTTGTCTCCCGTCTGGAGTCCAAGCTTCTTCAGACCTGCACCAAGTTGGAGGGCCACTTGCTCATACTCGACGAAGCTCTTGTAGCTATAAGGCTCATCTCGAAGTATGTCCACTTCTTGTCGACCTCCTTTTCGACGCCATCAATGACCTTCTTGACCTTCTTATTCTCCTCGTGAGTCTTGATCAAGCGGCGACTTGCGACAGCCTTGGCGTTACCGAACACGCGCGCAGAGCGGCGGAAGACATCGTAGGTGGTTTCGACACCCTCCACAGGTATCACGATGAGCCCATCCTTTGCCGCCGGCAGTCGACGGGGGATAGTCTCTCCAGGCACCGCCTGCACGCCAGGAACCTCCACTGAAAAGGGGGGCTTCTTGGAAATGCGCGGTTGAAGATGGGCGTTTTGTTGGGACATCTTGGCGGTGGATTACGAGAATACGGGAGTATAGATACAAAGAGAGAAAAGTTGGGAGGAAAAGGTAACTGGCTTTTGGAGAAATTAGTCGGCCGATTACCGAGGAAGAAGATCTGAGGTGTTTGCAGTCGGACCAAAAACGTGCGAATAGCAGGAACCCACGGATCGCTCCAGAGTGGCAGAACTCAAAACAACAACTTACGGAGAATAGTAAGTCGTTGGTACGACTGTACGGGAGTACACTGGCGACTCTTCACTCCCAAATGGCCAAGCAGTGAGTGGGAGGGAGGGTGATGGATTGAGCCGGATAGAAGATCAGATGAGCAAGGAAGATAAAGAAATGCGGGGGGAGGAATACGAGAGGGAGGAGAGGAGAGGAGAAAGAACGAGGCAGCTCAAGATGAAGCTTGAACGGGATGAAGTCAGAGCGAGACTTTTGCGGCTGGGCATTGGTCCAAGGCGGTCTGAGCACTCCAATGACGTGAACGGAACTGCGTTCCTGTCTCAGCTTTCGATCCAATCTCTTCGTCACTTAACAGAACTACGCAGGGGGGAATCTACAGTCCTTTATTCCATTGTTCTCCCCGAACCCCTCCCTTTATCTTGAGTCTGTACATCCCATATGCTTGCAAACCTGCCGGGAACACGAGACACAACACCCCCCTGATGCCACACAGACCTCAAGAAAAACGGTCTCCATAGTAATCAAACCCGACTAAAACTACGGCTAAATCTTTAATTGACAAGGTTGCTCGGAACTTTCTCTCTCTCCTCTTTGCCCCTTACCGCGGTTCAGACCAAAAGAACCCAGGCTTCTGATAATGTCCGAGACGACAAGCGATTCTCGTACCGAACCCGTCGCATTTGTTGCCTTTTTGAAGCCGATTCATAGTCAAATCAACCGCCAATACTGTCCAAAGTACCACTGCCGGAGCTTCGGGAGAAGCTTTAATCCGTATTTTGTTGGGAAAATGGCCCAACACTCGAAGATCTCCGTCTTGAGTCAAAGTAGAGTTCACTGCCTTATTACTAGAGAAAAACTCCCATTGCAGAATTCGCCTCTGTCAAGTAGTAACACTGTCACGCATAACCAAAGCTAATGAGTTCATAAGACATTCATTACGCACCACTTTTTCCCTGCTCATTGTATCCAGCCAGTGGGTCAGCATTGGCCAATCAGCAAGGGTACCAATGAACGTCTGCTCCAAAAGTTCCTCGGCTGTCAATCCCGTCGCGCAAACAAACTACGGACAATGGGCCACCCTACTAGTAACAATGCCTCTTGACTCCCGACTCCGTTAAATCTCTTCCAAAAAAGAAAAGAAAAGAAAAGAAAAAAGTACGGTAGATCAATCGGCTACTATCCCGACTCAACCCTAATTAGGTACATGCTTCGTCCCCTCTTAGTACTTACAGCTGTCGCTTCTATTCCGATCGGCGCGATACATGGCGCTACAGGGAACATCCTGGGTATCATCACAAGACAAAAACAAAAAATAGTCCAGACCTGCTAACTAATGAGGCTACTGTAGTTTCGAGAGACATTTTACCTTCCCGATAGACGCGGAAGCAGTTACGCTCCCGGTCCAAAGTTCTAACTAACTCGAGCTATCCTAACCCTAAGAGCTCGAGCCTCCGATCTAAACGGAGTCCCAAGATCCTCCTAACCTTACTTCTAAGCACCGACACAACAGCTACAATGGAAGAACTCACCAGCTTCCTGACATCTATCGGCGAAGAGGTCGAAGATGCCGAAGAGGGTATGTTTTTCGCACAACAATCCCATCCCTGCGTTTCGATTCAATCCCGTAGCACCTCGTGTAGACTATGCTCTCAGATCGACCGAGAAAATCTAAGACAAAAAAAAACACCAAATAGCCCGGCGCGCATTTAGTTAATTTCACATCCTTGTTAGAATGCTTCCTTCTCTTCGCGCAAGACATTCCCTCGGCCAATCTAGGCTTCGTCGATTCACGAGCAACGTCTGTCGATGTAACCATCCACGGACAAGACTATACCATTAACCAATCTCCGACGCTGTTGTCGTCGTCGCGCGCGGGCGGCACGACTGGCGCAGGTAAATCTCTCTTCTTCCGTTTTACTTTATTTTCTTTGCTATCACTTTCACATGGATTCATTTAATGAGTTCTACACTATGTATATCCCATTCCGAACCCTGGACATCTTATCTGACCAACTCTATCTACTACATCTATCCACCTACATTCTCCTATCAGTCCAACCAATCTATCAACCACCAATGAGCTAACTACTAGTAATCCACCCCGCAGTCCTCTGGAAAATCACCCCCTCTTCGCAGAATGGATAACAACGCAATCCAACCCGCTGTGGACCAACACGATCCTCGCCCCAACCTCGACAGCCCTCGAACTCGGCTGCGGCATCTCAGGCCTCATAGCCCTGGCCCTCTCCCCCACCATCACGCACTACATCGCCACCGACCAAGAATACGTGCATCGTCTCCTGCGCTCCAATCTCGAGTCCAACGCCCCGAAGCACCCACAGCCCAAGTCCAAGGCTAGCAACCGCAAATCCAGTAAACAGGGCAGCACCACCACCACCAACAAGACATCACAAAAGTCCACCACAAACATCACCTTCACCACCCTGGACTGGGAAACGGATGACCCGGCCGCGCTGAAGGATAGTATCCCGACTAGTGACGGGGGCGCGGATCGCGGGTTTGATGTGCTGATTTCCTGTGATTGTATCTATAATGAGGCGTTGATTGCGCCGCTTGTGCGCACTTGTGCGGATGTGTGTCGGCTGAGGGCGGTTTATGCTCCTGGGGGGCAGTTGCGGGAGGGGGAGAAGAGGCCCACGGTTTGTGTGATTGCGCAGCAGCAGCGGTCACCCGAGGTGTTTGAGGCTTGGTTGAGGGAGACGATGAGGGCGTTTCGGGTTTGGAGGGTGAGTGATGAGGTGTTGGGGAGGAAGTTGGCGTCTGGATCGGGGTATTTGGTGCATGTGTTGGTGTTGAAGGGTGGGGATATGTGAGATTGGGTAAGGGAGTGTCGGTCATGGTTGCGAGGTGGATAGGGTCTGGAGGTGAGGGCTGGTGACTTCCATCTACTCGATGGCGGTTTGCCTGTCCTGTAGCGAGACGAGTACGGTGCGGAAGCAGTTCATCGAAAGTTCAGGACACCTCTAGTCATGGGCAGACGGAAAGTGTGTTGAAGGCATGCACATGATATATTGATTTATTGGTTTGGCCACTATCAAGGGTCGGTTGCAATGATGCAATGAGCCACTGACGGGCTTCACGATATCCATTAAGTAACATAAAAGAGATGCGCGCGAGCACCACAGCAGTTTTTTCTTGGTGACCCACAAAGTCACACGGGTCATAGGTATAGATGGGTTTATATCGTAGGTATCCACTATGTTAAAAGCAAAATTGACACAGGAAACGAATAGACGCAAGTCGACCAGCGCCCCAGAACAGAATGACCAGCAATGATGGAAAAGACATTACATTACTCGAAGAGAATTGACATAAGAAGTAGACAAAGCCACCCAGGAATGCGTAGAAGGGTATTCACGCAGCTGCAAAGGTGTCAAAAGCTAAAGCGTGCTCGTAGGATGCAAATGCAAGTTCTGCGTATTTTAATAGCGCAACAGACCGTATTAGGAAAGAAATAAGATCGATTGTATTATTATTTTGACTCGACGGTCTCCTTGGACTCATTTGGTTCCTGATTTCGTTCATCGGGCCGAGACACCTCGGCTTCGGTGGGGATAGAGGGCTTTTGCTCCGGGGAGGCTCGCGATAGAGCCTCGACGGGGCGAGGGGGGATGGAAACTAAACGCTCCCGGGGCTCATCCTCGGGATCACGATCAATTATGGAGGATATCGACTGTTTTGTAGAATTATTGAGCTTCCGTGCTTTCGATGGCTCCTCCGGGTGCGGGAAAGGGACCGTCGGGACGGGTAAAGTCCGATCTGCCGCCTCTGTTTTCACGGGATTCTTCCGGCTCTCCTCGTCATCCGATGCGGAAGAGTAGTCCATCTCTTGTGGGTAGCCTTCAGGGTCTGTAGGGGCCGAGTCACCGCGACTTTCTTCGGTCGACGCACGCTGCACAGTGGACACCGGCGGAAGGGGTGCATTAGGGTCATAGACGATGCCGCAAACTTCCAACGCCCTTGATTGACTCCCCAGACTGCGATCTTTATGCTTCTTGGTCAAATGGCACATGAAACCATGTAGCGTCACAAAGTCTGCCTTTCCACAGCCGGCAACTGGGCAGGTCAGATACACTAAACTACCATCCGATGGTCGCTTCCACAACGCGCGTCCAGACGGGTCGTGTGCTGCAGGTCGTCCGTGTCGTTCCCCCCAAGCCTCGACATTCTTAATGGTGTATTTTTGCTTTCGTCGAATGGTGCCGGCAGTGGGGTCATGAGAAATATGTTGAGGGGGAGGATGCGAAGGCGGTGCCTGTACAGGCGGTGGAGGGATGGCACGAGGCTCTGGAGGACTTTGCTGCTTGAAGAACGCAAGGGTGGTGGCTGCATTGGTCTCTGACAAACGACGTGGCGGCGTCGGCCGCAGTGGCGGAGAGTCCATGCTTGCATTATACCCCAATCCCATAGATTCTCGCTTCAGTCGTTTCCGTTGCCTACGAAGTTCCTATGGTGCGGGCAATTGCCCATGTCAGACTAATATCTAGCGGGTGATCGAAACATAATGTATTATAGCATACCTCTTCTTCGGCTTCAGCACTCTCAGTCATCCTACGAAATTCTTCGTCTTCCCGCTTTCGAATAGCAAGAAGGTGGCTACGAGCAGCCATACGAGCTGCTTCTTCATGTTCCAATTGCCTCAGGCGAGCATCAATCTGATCTATATGAGAAGGAGGATGAGGAGCCGGGCCCGGTGGGCCTGCTTCTTGCATATGATGAGGTGGAGGAAAAGGACGGAAGTGAGAATGATTCGGCATCATTTGCTCAGGATGCACTGGTTGACTCGGATTCATTGCGATTGGGTGGAACCGTGGCAAGCTCATGTTGACATGGTGGTGCCCGGGGGCACTGCCGTTAATACCATTTTCGTGAACGGGTGCCACAGGCGGTGCAGCAACTGTCATGATGGACAACTGTAGAAGCAAGTAGGGTTAGCGAAATGGTATTTTTACTTTTTTCTTTTGTCCGGGAGTATGCACCATGTAAGTAGAGTTGGTGGTGTAGCGGGTGAAATCCGATGAGAATGAACAGTGAACGATGTAGAAAGAAAAGTATAAATAAAATAAGATAAAAGAAAAACAAAACGGGACAAAATATTCCAAGCAGGGGAGAAGGGAAGAGAAGGAGTCAAAGCCCAAGGAAGAGGGAAAAAACGGTCCAGCAGTGACAGAATGTAGGGTGCAGAAGGGTTGAATATAAGTGGGCTAAGAATGATAGATAAGAGGGCAGAAACAAAAGCCAATGCTAGTGTCAGAGGAGTATGAGCGAGAGGTAGGGATTTGACAAGGAGGCCCCGAAGTGCTCGAATAAGAATCAAGACTTACACTTGCAGCAATAGAAGGTCGAACAAAGTAAAAGAAAGTACTTCCCCAAGAGCAGGAAGAAGAGAAACAAACCGCTAGCGCGCTGCACTCTGCCCGTTTTTTTCCCCCTCAAGAAAAGTACAGTGACCAGGAAATTTCCCGTGGACCCTTTCAGTGATGGTCTTGTCACCCAGTCAAAGTTGAAGAAGTGGTAACGGTCAAGCAAGGGATTCAACGGATTGGAAGTCAAGACCGCCGATGATAAATAGGCGGTAATGCTAATTGATGATGGTAAAAGTTTATCTGGTTTTATTTTTCGTTTCTTTTCCTCTAAACTTTTTTTGATTTGTGAAAAAGGTTGAGTCAAAAAAAAGGTAAAAAAATAGGAAATAAAAAAGTAAGACGCTAAGAAAAAAGAGAGAGAGAGCGAGAGCAGAAAATAATAATAATGGCGCTTTCAATTGGGACAGCTCGAGTTCACTAAACTAACTTAGTATACTAGTAGTTTGAACCCCGTTTTGACTTTTGCGGTCAGTTCCAAACAAACCAGTCCATGGATCGAGTTGAGCTCTAAAGTATCAGATGTAGTAATAATTGTCAATTTACATCAACAGCCTTACATGGGCTGAAAGGGGGTAGCACAAGAAATGCAGATTCATGACCATAATTCTATTCTCCAGTTCTTCAGCACTTGGATATCAACAAATCGCTTCAGGGTTTTTGTGAAGAATTCTTCCTTCATCTCACGAGAATGTTATGTTTTTCTAGATGAATTTTTTCCTTCCTCCATTTTTTCTTTTTTTTCTTTTTTTTCTTTTTCTCTTCTGATCTCCTCCCATTCTGATTAGGATTACATTGGATTAATTACCTGGGTAATACCAAGTGTTTTGCCCCCCAATCATCCAATGTGCTGTGTTCTGTTGGACCCCCTCCGAATAAAAACCCACTACTGTCACACTAGTGACAAACACAATCAACTCATTGATGTACAGTTTTTTAATTTATCACCCCCCAGTCGAGGATCTGAGATGTACTATGTACAGAAACACTGGGTACAGGACGCGCGACACCGGCCCAAAGCAAGAAAAGAAAATCCCAAACTAAAACGATCAGCCACACACCACCGTTCGGCTGCGATTCGATCCAATCCAAAGCAGAAACCAGAACGGTGCCCAAATCCACATATCAAAATTCCATTGATCTCCTGCAAACGGGAGAATCCCACTGACGAATTCGTAAAACCAAACTTCGAGGCGTTCTTTCGCTTTCCCACAGGACAGCAGAGAAAAGACGGGCAACAAATTTTCTAACATGTTATTTTATTTTTAGCTGGGACGGGCCAATCAGGGCGCCATGATCTACTACCAATATGTAACATGGTTAAATGAGGAGGGATGTGGAAGATCATGGAAAATTAGTGGATTGTGTAATGCGTGATCATCAGTGGATTCCATAGTATTGTTCACCTACGAGGAAGTCGTACTACTTCCCTGGTACCTCGTCCTGCCACAACATACTATCTCAGACAGATGAAACCTCCTGGGGGTGGGTTTGGAAAAAAGGGCGGAAATGTGGCAACAATGTCCCTGCCTGGAACAAAAAGAAAAAAAAAAAAAAAAACAAAAGGTCACGGGAGAAAAACAAGTTACCTGTTCCTTAAGGGATGAAAAGGCCCATCTGGTAATGAGTATTAACTAAGTGGGGAAAACCCAGAAAAATCCATCTGGAGATTCAGACTCCGTATGGAGCAAGACAAAAGTGATCAGCAAATCAGGACGAGCCAGGGCGAGCGTCCAGACACAAGAGAAAGCCAGTCTTGCTACGGCGTAGTGAGTAGTCTTGTCCATGGGTCACGACCCAGAGATTCATCGTTGGAATCCTTGGATTCAGGAAATGACAGTTATTTTTAATTTGATTAAATGTGATGATTGTAAGAGTCTGGGTCAGGTACGGAGTACAATCCCTTCGTCTCCTCCGTTGACTTTGGGTTAGGGTATGGGCGATCGATCCTTTCTTTTCCTTTCGGGAATCTTTGAAGAGTACGTACTCAGTCCTCCGTATCGTATCCTCCCCCTCAGTTTCCCCTCCAGATCGAAAATGAAAATGAAAATGAAAGTGAAAATGAAAATGAAAATGAAATAGAGCACTCCGGAGAAAACCCACTTATCCCTTCCCTCTATCTCTGACAAGTCTTTGCACCCTTGAGGTGAGCTCCTGGCCGCAGTTGTGTACAACGTTGATTTGTTTCTCTACTGCAACTGCTGCTGCAAGTTTCGCGGTGGAGCCCTGTGTAATGCTGGATAAGAGGGTACAGCTACAGGATATACACCATCGTAGTCGTCGTCGTCGTCGTCTCCTCCTCCTCCTCCACCAACATCCATAATATGCATTATTATAGGGAACAAAAGGGATCGATTGGCCCCATCCCAACCCTTGATAACTACCTAACACTAACCAACCTATAGCATCCCCCCGCTATAATACCGCCGCTGGGATAATCAAAAGCCTACCCCATATTTGGGGAGCAACTTGTCCAAACACTGTAGGCGGTTCTGGCCAGCTTATTCAACCATTGAACTATATTACCATAGTTTATCCAGAGTATAAACAAGTGGTTTGATAAGTCCAAAAAGTATTGTCAATCCTGCATATCTTGCTCCACCATGTGCATCACAATCCACACATACACATACACACTCTCTCTCTGCAGTTGTGTCAAGCCCACACACCCCCCCTTTTAACATTCCAATAAGAAAAATTCTTTCCTGATTTATTTATTATTATTATGATTACCAAACCCGGGGGTGTGAGGCTTCCCCCCCCTCCTTCCTCTGTCTTCTCTTTCTCTCCCTGTCTGATGATTCAGTTCAGAATAATAAATTTAAAAAACAGAACAAGTCTTGTAAAGTGGTACCATCCAAGCGGATTACATATTGTGGATTAATAAAGTGTTAAATTCCAAGGCAGAGATCGATATATAACCTCACCCCATGCAAGGAATTCCACTACTATTGGAACATCCCCGCCAACAATGGGGTCCCTTTGACTTGAATTTTTTTTTTTTCTTTTTTCTATCTTTCTTGTTTCTGCCCTTTTTTCCTCTCCTATCGGTGAGAGCTTCGATATCCTCGGCTCATCATAACTATCAAAGATGGCATGTTAATTAGTAACCTACTCTACCTAGTTTACTCATCTTCATCGCCAAGCCATTCAACCCCAATAATAAAACGAAAAAGCAATTAATAATACTCAAAACCCACCAACCAACCAAGTAGTTAACTAACTAAGAGCAAAAAAGCCCCCCATTCAAACTAAACAGTGGAATGGCGGACTTGAGCAACAGAATGGTGTGTGTGTGTGTGTGTGTGTGTCTTGCCTTCGCATAGAAATTCTGATTCTGATTCGATCCCCACCGGACTAAAATACTGATTTTAATTAAAATGGCCCAGCGATCATCCCCAAACTAGTGAACAGCTGGCAAAGGACAACACGAAATGTGTGTGTGTGTGTGTGTGTGTGTGTGTGCCAAACAATCTGCTTCACTCAAGGACACTATACCGCTTGGGTTAATACTCCGTAGTGTAGGGGATTTTTTTTAATTTCTTTTTGTTTTTTGGGGATTTTTGTTTTGTTTTCTGTTGGATATTACTCGTGGTCGAATGCATGTACTGTGTACATTATTTTTCTGTACTATGTATCTATCTGTATGTAGGGACAGTTGGCTAGCATGGGGTGGATAAATCCTTGATTTAGAGAAACACGAAAAGGAAACCCAGAGGAATAGCCAACCCCGAATGCAGCAGGTACTCTAAACTAACAAGGAAATGAAAAAGAAATGAGAGAGAAAATAGCGGCGACACTGGTCATCATCAAGGATACACTACTCCGTTGAACGCGCGCACCCTCGGCCCACTTGGAGAATTCGGACCAGAATGCAGATGGGGCAGGGAAATTGTGGGCTACGACTCTCGCTGTTTGGGACACAAGGAAGCTATCCAGTTCAGACAACCTTAGTTTCATCGTAAAACGCTGCCGAAGCTGCCTACTCAAGATCGGGAAGAAATAAAAAAAAAGTAAAACTTTGTTGAATCGAGAGGAGAATTTCCTGTTCTATTAACACATGCTCCGGATAAACCCTTTTTTCGTGGTCCCCAGCCGTTAAATGTCATTAAAGTTACAAGTGTAGACAGTCCTCGAATCCGTCAAGGACTGCCTCCCAACAAACAGCAAAAGAAACATTTCAAGTATGCTCATCCGACCCTAAAAGGTATGAAGGCAACCGGTTCCAGTACAAACGAGAAGAAAACAAACACCCATACACCGAGCAGAGGGCATAGAAATCAAAAACTATTGGTATGTATACATATCATATGCGTGTTAAAACAATGGTGAAGAGAGAAATCTCTAGATGAGACAAGAAAGAGGATATAGGAGAGGGGTACAGGGAAACAAACAACCCTGAACCTTTGCAGGGACAGGGCCAATCAGTTGTGGTACATTTAGGCCTTGTTCTCGCCCTGGTTGGCCTCGCCAGACTGAGACTGCTGCTGCTCGGCGTTAGCTTGTGCATCTTGTCGAAGAGGGTCAAGCTGGCGTTCTGGAGCTCATCGGTCTTCTGCTTGAGCTCCTCAGCAGTGGCGGTGCCCTCGCCGGACTGGTTCTTGACAACGAACTCACGGAGAGCGGTGATCTTCTCACGGATCTGCTCAGCCTCGGCCTTGTCAAGGCGGTCCTCGAACTCCTTGAGAGCCTTCTCGGTGTCGTTCAAGACGCTGTCGGCACGGTTGGCAGCCTCGATGGCAGCCTTGCGCTCCTTGTCCTGAGCACCGTACTTCTCAGCATCCTCAACCATGGACTGGATCTCATTGTCAGAGAGACCAGAGCCGGAGGCGATGGTGATGGACTGGTCCTTGTTGGTGGACTTGTCCTTGGCGTGGACGTGGACGATGCTGTCGGCATCGATGTCAAAGGTGACCTCAATCTGAGGAACACCACGGTGGGCAGGGGGGATGCCAACAAGCTGGAAGTTTCCGAGAAGCTTGTTGTCCTTGACGAGCTCACGCTCACCCTGGAAGACCTTGATCTCGACAGCGGTCTGGTAGTCGGCAGCGGTAGAGAAGGTCTGGGACTTCTTGGTGGGGATGGTGGTGTTGCGGTTGATCAGACGAGTGAAGACACCACCGAGGGTCTCGATACCGAGGGACAGAGGGGTGACATCAAGGAGAAGGACGTCGGTGACCTCACCAGCAAGGACAGCACCCTGGATAGCGGCACCAATGGCAACAGCCTCATCAGGGTTGACAGACTTGGCGGGCTCACGACCGAAGATGGACTTAACGGACTCGGTGACCTTGGGCATACGGGTCATACCACCGACCAGGATGACATCCTGGATCTCGCTGGCCTGGAGGTTGGCATCCTTCAGGGCCTTGCGAACGGGCTCAACAGTGCGGCTGATGAGAGGGTCAACCAGAGACTCGAGGTTGGAACGAGTCATCTTGAGGTTGATGTGCTTAGCACCGCTGGCATCAGCAGTGATGAAAGGAAGGTTGATCTCGGTCTGGAGAGAAGAAGAAAGTTCGATCTTAGCCTTCTCAGCGGCCTCACGGATACGCTGGATAGCCATGCGGTCGCCGGAGAGATCGAGGCCAGACTCCTTCTTGAACTCCTGGACGATGTGGCGAACAAGGTTGATATCGAAGTCCTCACCACCGAGGTGAGTGTCACCGTTGGTAGACTTGACCTCGAAGACACCCTTCTGGATCTCCAGAACGGAGATATCGAAGGTACCACCACCAAGATCGTAGACAGCGACGACACGGTCAGCCTCCTTCTCCAGACCATAGGCAAGGGCAGCAGCGGTAGGCTCGTTGACGACACGGAGGACGTTAAGACCAGCGATCTGACCGGCATCCTTGGTAGCCTGACGCTGGGAGTCGTTGAAGTAGGCGGGAACAGTGACGACGGCGTTCTTGACGGGCTTGCTGAGGTAGTTCTCGGCAGTCTCCTTCATCTTGTTGAGAACGAAACCACCAATCTGAGAGGGAGAGTACTTCTGGCCACGAGCCTCAACCCAGGCATCGCCGTTGTCGTGCTGAACGATCTTGTAGGGAACCTCCTTAATGTCACGCTGAACCTCAGCATCGGTAAACTTGCGACCGATGAGACGCTTGGTGGCGAAAAGAGTGTTCTCGGGGTTGACAACAGCCTGACGCTTGGCAGCGATACCAACGAGACGCTCGCCATCCTGAGCGAAACCGACAACGGAAGGAGTTGTGCGGGCACCTTTGAATTTTATGTTAGCCGCAGAGCTCACCAATCATATGCCGAGCTCCCGGAAACGAAAAAAATTTTCACGTACCTTCAGCGTTCTCGATGATCTTGGGGGTCTTTCCCTCCATGACAGCGACAGCAGAGTTGGTGGTACCTAAAGAGACGCATTAGATGCTTGTTTTGATGAATTGGTCTTGTCTGGACGGAACATACCCAAGTCAATACCGATGACCTGGCCCTTCACCTTCTCCTCACCACCCTCTGTCGAGTTCCATCTCCGGAAGGATGTGCTGGGGACTCTGAGACCGGCGGCGCGGGTGAAAGCAGTGCGCGGGAGCTATTGCATTAAAAGCCAAGTCAGTTTCGATCTCGAATGCATTATGCGAAGGTCTGTTCGTTGGGAAGAAAACACATACCGCGCGGGTGATACGCGAAGGCAACATTGTGATTGAGAATTAAAGAAGATAAATAATACACAAATTAAAAGAAAATATAGGAAACTCCAGTCGACTCAATCGAAGGGAGTGATGAGGTGTGGATGAGAGAGAAAAGGGTAGGTTGAGAGGGTGAGGAGTGATTAAAAGGAGATGATGGTTTTCAAGTCTTTTCCGGGGGAGAAGGAAACATAAAAAGAAGGGAGACCGGCAGTAGTAAAAATTGTCACGGAGAGCTTCGGCCCGTCGTCGAAGTTGGTAGAATCACAGCAACGTAGCTGGCCACCCAATGAGTAACCGGACTGCCTTTAGACCGCCTGGGTAACCGAGCCAATCGGCATCGCCACCCGCGAGAGCTGTGTTTCCCGCCGGAGAGAGTCCCATTCCTACCCGTTGTGACACTACGGAGTTAGTAGGAAGACTCCGTAATAGCTAAGCTGTGGAGGCCTTCGTCCGAGTCAATATGGATCTTTTAATTCCATATCCTAGACGGTTTAAGGGTTCATTTTTGGCTTAGTCTTGATTTGTAGACTATACAAGGGGGTCTCTACAACTATAAGATCAATTGCTCATATGGTGGAGCTCTATTTTTCTTTTTTGCTGTCACTATACGGAGTGGATATAGCAGAATGCTACCTGAGGATGGGATACAGATTATAGAGATTGAGCCAGTACCAAATCGAATTGATTCGTTTTTATCTGATCAGATCGCCTTCTTAACTAGCCTAGAACGTGTCTTTATCATTCTCCCAATCTCCCGAATGGAACTACTGTTATTATGTACTCCGTAGGGTGGCGACATATTGGTACCATATTGGTACTGTACATTGGCCACCTGGTATGTACATACATACCAAAGAAGCAAAGCCGAGGAAATTTCCTACTTCTTTTGTTTCCTTGCCTTTCAGTCTATTTTCTTTGTTTTCCTTTTCACCGTTCTCCTTTTGGAATACCGCAGCAATGCCGCCGCATTCTTGGCCTTTTCTTTTTTTTCCTTTTTTTTTTTTTCTTTTTTTTGCGGCTTCTATATCTTATCTACCCGCCCCTGTGATGCATCCATCGTAAACGCTAGCTGTTTCTAGAAGTATCTCAACAACCCAACACTCGTATCATTTAGGACTTACCAAACACCTATTGTCTAGTAGACCTCGTCATTGAAATAATGCGTCTCACTCTGATTCAATGGAGTCGAATTGTCTCTTCTAGGCGCAGAGACACCGTCGAGTGTACAAAACAAACTCGCCTCAGGCGTGTATATATATACTAGAGAACGGGGACGGTTTTATTTCAAGTCAAGCCAACCAGAAAGTACCAGATACACCCATGCTGTTTTCGATAACGCGACCCCTATTCCTCTTTGTTTGCACAGCACAAATGTAAGAAAACGATAAAATAACAAAAGGGAAGTATTGACGAGTAGTGCTACGTTTTTTACAGCATCATAGTATACCTAAACATACAATGAGAGCACAAAGACAAGAAAGTCTATAGACGACACTTCTAACTGTAGGAAACCAATGATGCTTCTTGCCTCAATGAAGTCAAAGTCGCCTCCCTAGAGAATAAATTCCAGATATGTCGACATTGAACTGTTAGAATGTGAAATGCCTCGCACAAGTGGCGACGAGTGTTGGTTAGCATTGCCGTATACCTTAGGAATACGATCCATCTAAGTAAGAGCCTTAATTTGACACTGCTGAGGATGTGCGCTATTTCTTCCTAGGGGGCCAGTTATCGATGGAACAGTGCCCTCCGATTATATTTTAACTTTGGATGTGAACAATACCTACAATGTTCCCAGTAGGGCCATCTTTCGTATACCTCCAGGTCAAAAGTCTACCGCCTGCTAGAGGTCAGGACGCAATTACTTTGACCATCTTTCACATCGCACAAATCGAGCAGATGCACGGAAACTTTTGACATAGAACTATAACTATCCTTGCATATACTGCGACCCATCTCCTTTCCCAAACTCCTGAAACCAAATGCAACGAGACAAATGAATCAACTATGCACAAATGGATGCCTCTGAAGATAGCGAGTAGAGCGACTCCTTAACTGAGCTAGGAGATGAAGTAAACTTGGCGAGTAAAGGAAAGAAGGAAGAGGAAGAGAAAGAAGCGAATGTAAAAAAAAATGGTATCTCCAAGATATCATGATGCGAGAGATCGCACATCAAGCCCAAACTCGAAGACGGAGGAAATAATAACAAACTGAACACCAACACTGTCAACTATACTCCTCTCCCGTTGCCACCATGAATCCTTTCACAGAAAGGTTACCGGATCATATTAATTCAACATTAAGCGACGTCAAGTTTGGAAGTGAAAAGTCATAGCCTAGCTGCGCAAGAAGACCTTGAAACAGGATGTTGTTCTAGCGGTAATTGACAACGGGGAATGTCTTCCGGTCCCCAATGTTAAGCTGGTATTCGAATATACCATCGACAGTTGCGACGTACCTATGCAAGTCAGTATTGTCATCGTCAATGTACGCCGGAAACCTACAATGTTCTGCCGTCTGCACCCCACCCAATTCCAGCAGTACTCCCTGGCTCCTGGTCTCTGTGTCCAACTCCCAAACTGCGGTCTGGAAGCTCGTTTAAGATACTCCTGATCCAGCGAGGAGAGCGGCTGTTGTCAATGCCTAATATTTGCTGCCGATACCGCGGGTGGTTTCGGGTATGTGTTTCATTGACCACTTGTCTTTGTCGTCGAAGGCGCTCTGCCGCCACGTTGGTTCGCAGTTCTGTATTTGATACACGTAGAGGTTCGTGTCGGGTACCAGTCGGGTTGTCTTGTCTCTCAGTATGTCTGTGCCCGGAACGGGATCGCTGATGGTCCCGTGGCCGTGGTATTGACTCTACAGGGGCCGTGGAGTAGTCCAAAGTGGCGGACGGGCGCCCCAAAGTCCCATAACTTCGATTTCCTACGCCCGCTTCGTTACCACTAGAACTACTCTGATCGCTCGACGAGTCTGCAGCACGCTGACGAGTGTCGGATACGATCGATTGTATCTCGGACGGTGAAGCAGTCCAACTGAGTGTAATGCTTGGCTGCGGTTCTATGTTTGAGCCGCCCGCCTCCGGAGTTCGATTGAGTGTTTCGGGGTTGCCCTGGGATAGGATAACAGAAGCTTGACGTCTAGCATTGTGTCTGCGTTCGCTGGCTCCTGGCTGCGCTGAGGAGCCGTCCCGCGGCGTGTCCTGGAGCGAATCCCCATGGCGAAGGGGCGAAGTGGGACGAGAAGTACGATTGGACACATCTGTGGAACCTTGGAAGCGCAAACGGGGTGCAGGATGCGGAGGAGCATTGGCTCTGGCTCGCCTCTCTGCTAAACCCTCTTCCAGCCTTGAGGTCCAGCGAGCTGTGTTCAGAAACTCTACGATTAACCTCTCCCTTTCGGTGAGATCCTGTAACAGAGCATCACGCAATGGTGGATTGTCGGACGCTTCCCCACCCAATTCATTTGGCGGAGTGTCGATGGATCCCAGGGCGGCCCGCTGTCCTGCATCTGCTCTGGATCCTGGGCTGGACCGGCCATCAGTTTCAAGTTCTAAACCCACCGATTCGTCCAAGATGGGCTCAGTACGAATTTCCTCGATCTCAGGATCATTCCTGTCCAGATGGATGATCTGCCTGCGTAGAAAACCCTGGCGGACATCTGCAATTCCAGCCCGGCCCTTGTCTTCGAGCCACACTAAGAGGTCCCAAGGCTCGGGCGCAAAAGTCATACAGCGCACAGCACCACCATTGCAACAAAGCCTTGAAGAATTGAAATGACATATTATCGAGCTCTTCTCATTTGGTTCATGGGTAATATCCCGAAGCGTTTTAACATCAAAAACAGTGATAACCCCGGATTGAGACCCAATGGCACACAGTCGACTAAACTGGGAGAATGCAACAGTAAAACAGCAACCATCATCGATCCGAGTACCGATATCCATTTCAATGGAACGGAGAGGATCCCAGTTCCAGCCTGTAAGCTTTTCACCGTTCGTTGTTAGGACGGTTGTATCGAAGTCGCGGGTAATATCGTAGAAATACGCGCGGGTTTCATCACCAACTGCAGCCAGGATGGTAGAGTCTGGTGAGACGATCGCATAATTCATGCATGCTGGGTGATTGAGGACCTTGAGAACCTTCGAACGGGTTAGAGAATAAACGGTGACCGACTTGTCATTATTACTGGCAGGTTTCATCAGCATGTCAGTGGTTTGACGGTAGGATGTGACCGCAATACCTGAGAATGATGATGTCCTCATCCGCTAAGCCTTTTCCATCACCAGGTAGCCGGTGGATAGTCACGGAGTTCACGATGCTGCCACCAAACTTATGCAGCTGGACACCCGGCAGCTGCACGTGGTCGGCTTCCTGTATTGAATCCGGTTCGTCGCCAGAAAACCAGGATTGGGAGATTCTTGTAGGCGCACCAAGATCAATCGGCAAGGCACTGTCAACATCTAAAGGTTCAGAAGTTGATGTATCCTCCTGTACACGCACTCCCCGGTCGGAAATCCTGATTAAAGCACATTCACCATTGTCTGAACCTCCAACCGCGATCCAACCGTAACCCGCAGCAAGACATTTCGGTTCGAACGGGATAACAGCTAGAGTCTCTCGTTTTTGCGATGATATGTGAATTATATATATGACTCTGTCGACGACAACGTAAATCCTATCGGGGTCAGCGGTGCTGATATAGTTTCGCAGTTGTTGATGGCTAAATGGTCGTTAGTTCAAGTCAAGCGTGCGACCGAGTTGCGCTAAGTCTAGGACACTGACAAATTTGGGATCTTAAAGGGAAAGAAGCGTCGCTTTTTCGGAAGGATTAGAGACTCGGTCGAATGGTACCTAGAATCGCAGTGCAGCGCGTTAGTAGACGGCGGAACATAGGTATACATCATACTCGTTGGATGGGGAAAGACCAACGAAAGCGCAGAATCCGTAGTCATGGTGAGAGGTCGAGGCTAGACTAAGGTGACATCGTTGGATGTATTGGTTCCCATGTGGTAGCGGCGTTGCGAGAATGACGGAGGGGAGGGTCGCTATAGAGGCGAACCACAGGGAAGGTGAACACAGTTGGAGAGCTGAAAGGGATAAGGCCGCTGAGTCGTCAACGTGGAAGTAGAGGAGTGGTACGAACGCAATCGGAGAATGGTATGCCGAGTTATTCGTATGAGAATGTTTCAAACAGTTGGGTAGGAAGCGATAGCTCGATGTAGTTAAGCTTGAGCTCTCAGCCTAAGTAGTAAGAGATCACCGCTCTTACTTGATAACCTTGTACTCCAGTGCGATCATGACTTTCGGCGGGAGTCATGGGCGGATGACGTAAGACTTGACACAAAGGCTTTTGGCGGTCGATCCGGGGAATGCGGTCGACAGCGTCAAGTCCGGACTCGGAGTCCAAGCATTCCCTTCTACTAAAGGAGCTTTTTTTTTATCTTTGAATTGTTTAGTTCGATTTGAATTTGGACGCACGCGGTAGTCGAGGTAAATTTCTTTTTCTTTTTCTATTTGTGGTCTTTTTTGTCTTCTTTTCTATCCTAATGGTTAAATACAAAGAACGACACAAGAATACTAGTACTAAATTCTTACAACTTTCTTTGATTTGCAAAGTATGGAGTAATATTGACTGCACATGATCAACTACCTAAATCTACTAGCACTAGTAGCTAGGTGTTGCTGCCTCAGGTTGAGGTAATATCATGATCCTTCACCTATACGAGGCTTCTATAGTTCGTTCTGGATTTTTGATAGTACCCATGCTGGTTGATTCAGAGTACTCTTAGTAGATCTGCTATTGCTTCGCCTACACATTCTGTTCGACTTAGCTCTCCCTGTGAACACTATTTAGCTACTTGATCATATTCCACCAAGTTGTTAGTAAGATGATCTTGAGATCTCATGCATGCTTAATAAGCTCGCCGATGTGGACTTGAGTACATTTACGGTTACCTCCGTATTTCTTTCTGCCAAGTAGAGCTAATATCGTATGTTTTCCATCTTCATCCTCAGGGATGTGTAACAGGGTTAGGGACGGGTAGAACAATACCATTCTTTCAGCTACTGTTTGGGTGGCTCTGGTTGTATACGTGCCGTGCCGTATTGCCATGCATGTCAAGGTTAGCTTTTAGTTAGAAAGAATATCTCCCTCTGAAATATCTAGATACAATGCTACTGCGTAGCCAATCTGTTGGACAAATTGGAGAAATTTTTAAAATTGCATAGAGGTGGGCATTAAAATCCACTTACTGAGTAGGCCTGTCCGACTTACTGTATGTACCCCACTATGGAGGAGAAAAGGAAAAAAAAGAAAATCCAAAATTGACCAACAAAAAATTGCCAGCAAATACTAAAAGAGGGTAGCAAGGGTTTTGTACCCATTTTATACTAAATATGTCTACCAGATCGATATGTAGTCCGAAGAGTAGACATGGGTTTGGCCTAAAATCCATTAATGTCCCCACACGACGTCAGCGTTTGTGTGTTCCGCCGCTAAACACCGCCAACGAATGAGGTACCTTTCTTTCTTCGCACCTCAACCTGTGAATGCTTGAACATTCTTGGTAAATATTGCAGGCACCGGTGACAGTACGTTGCTCCACTACAATAGCAGCTACTTACAACCAATTTGTGCCTAACGCAATATTTAAACGATTGTTGGGAACCAATACGGTCCAGAACTTACCAGCTCCTCAGATAGGCATTTCTGGGACAGTCACTTCTACCGTCCCCCAATGGCGCAAACAGAAGCTCTCGCTGCGACTCTCGCTGAGCTTAACCTGAGTGCACAGGGTCTTAGCGGGTCAGCTTTTGATGAGCGACTTGCAGAAGAACAAAGTGGCCAATATCAGAATCGGGGTCCTCGGCCAAGAGCCCGCCAAAATGCCGAAGATCTTATTAAAGAGCTCGAGGCCGACTTCCTTACGCCATCATCTCAATTTAGCCCCGAGTGGCTGAATCGTTTACAAAGGTTTGAGACACCACTTGCCATATGTCATCTTTTGTTCGATGTCCCACCCTGGCCCTTCCGTCCGCTGACAGTTCTGCAGACGATGGGATGTGTCGACAGACTACAAGGATCTTTTTGAGGTCGCACCGACCCAAACACGAACTATTGTTCGTTTCGACCGTGAAGGCCTAGAAGGGCGTGTTACTGGCTACCATGAAGTTACGGTTCCTGCCACCAGTGCAAATGCAAAGAACTCAACATCTCTGCTTCGTCGACCAGCTGGTCGCGCAGATTTCGTTAGGGGCGCCGCTGGGTTCTTTCCCTTCGCGCCAGGTGGACTTGATGGTGTTGAGGCTATCGCTGAATTGGAATCTGAAGCCCAGGCAACAGATAGCTCGAGACCAGGTGGCAAGCAATCTGGCCTTGACCGGATCATTAACTTCGGCGCTGAGGGTGGCCTCCTAGAAGTCGCTCCAGGGTTCAGTCGTGGCCTCAAATTCGAGGTAGCAAAATCCAAAGAAGCTGCTGAAAATGATCAAGAAGTCGAACATGTCCTCCAGCAGGAGGAAGCTGATCTCCCAGTTGAAAAGGACGACACGGCTTCAGATGTTGGAGGAGTGAAGATTGAAGACGACGAGCTGAGCGGAGATGAGGAGGATATAGATTCATTACTGCCGGTTGAGTTCCCCGCACTGGAACCCCGTGCTCCTCTGTTATCAGCTGTCCAGAAGAAGGGTGGCAGGGAATGGGCTCACGTTGTGGATGTTAACAAAGATATTCCCAATTTCAGCGAGCTTGTGCCGGATATGGCTAGGGAATGGCCCTTTGAACTGGACACTTTCCAGAAAGAGGCTGTCTACCATTTGGAGAGCGGTGATTCCGTCTTTGTCGCAGCGCATACGTCAGCTGGAAAGACAGTTGTTGCTGAATATGCTATTGCTTTGGCTGCCAAGCATATGACCAAGGCTATCTATACATCGCCCATCAAGGCTCTCAGTAATCAGAAGTTTAGGGATTTTAGGACTACATTTGACGATGTTGGTATCCTTACAGGTGATGTCCAGATCAATCCAGAGGCAAGCTGCCTGATCATGACCACTGAAATCCTCCGAAGTATGCTTTACCGTGGAGCAGATCTGATTAGAGATGTCGAGTTTGTGATCTTTGATGAGGTACATTATGTCAATGATCTCGAAAGAGGTGTCGTTTGGGAAGAAGTGATCATCATGCTTCCTGAACATGTCACACTGATTCTCCTATCTGCTACGGTCCCTAACACCTATGAATTTGCCTCTTGGGTTGGTCGCACGAAGAAGAAGGATATCTATGTTATTTCGACTGCGAAGCGACCTGTTCCACTCGAGCATTACTTGTGGGCTGGTAAAGATAAGTTCAAAATCGTGGACTCAAATAAGCGGTTCCTCGAAGGCGGTTGGAAAGAAGCAGATAACATTATCTCTGGCAGAGATAAGATCAAAGCTCAAAAAGCTGCTGAGGCTCAGGCTCAGTCCCAAGCTCAGAGAGGTGGCCAGCAGGGAAGAGGGCGCGGCCAAGCTCCTGGCAGAGGGGGCCCTCGCGGCAATTCGCAGCGTGGAGGTGCCCAACGCGGAGGTGGTGCTCAGCGTGGTAGAGGGCAGCCAGCTAACAGGGGTACCGGGAACATTGCTCGTACAGGAAGAGGTGGTGGACGGACAACAGCTGCCCAGGATAAGACTGTCTGGGTACAACTTGTCCAACATCTCCGCAAAGAAAATCTGCTCCCTGGTTGTATTTTCGTGTTCTCCAAGAAAAGATGCGAGGAGAATGCCGATTCACTCTCAAACCAGGATTTCTGTAATGCATCGGAAAAAAGTCTTACCCATATGTTTATCGAAAAGTCACTTACCCGCCTGAAGCCCGAAGATAGGACGCTCCCACAGATACTTCGTCTTCGCGACTTGCTAAGCAGAGGAATTGCTGTTCATCATGGAGGTCTCTTGCCCATTATGAAAGAGATTGTTGAGATCCTGTTTGCAAAATCATTGGTTAAGGTTCTTTTCGCCACGGAGACGTTTGCTATGGGACTGAATCTGCCCACTCGTACAGTGGTTTTCTCGGGGTTCCGTAAACACGATGGTAAAGGCTTCAGGAACCTGCTACCGGGTGAATATACCCAGATGGCTGGCCGTGCTGGGCGAAGAGGCCTTGATACAGTCGGCTATGTGATCATTACTAGCACTGGTAAAGACGAAGCGCCTCCTGCCGGTGCTTTGAAGCAGATGATACTCGGTGAACCAACCAAGCTTCGATCCCAATTTAGGCTTACTTACAATATGATTCTGAACCTCTTGCGTGTTGAGGCTTTGAGGATTGAAGAGATGATCAAGCGCAGTTTTAGTGAAAATGCCACGCAGGCTTTGCTTCCAGAGCATGAGAAACAGGTTCAACTATCAGAAGCCAGCTTGGCTAAGATTAAGCGTGAACCGTGCGATATCTGCGACATCGATCTCGTGGCTTGTCATAATGCAGCCATGGAGTACGGAAAGCTAACAAGTGAGCTGTATGTTGGGTTGCTCGCCTCCCCTGTTGGGAAGCGTCTCTTTGTGCCCAAGCGGCTGGTGGTTTACAGAAAGGTACGTTGAGCATCTTAATCACCTGATCTTCATTTCTAAATTTTCCTCAGGATGGATATCGGACGGCTGGTATTGTTGTTCGGGAAGGGGTTGGAGGAGGGCCCACGCCCACCGTACAGATTCTCGAAATCGGCAAACTAGGCGGCAGGCGTCATCCAAGTGATATACTTCCCTTCCTTCCTAAATTCCGACATCTGTTCCAGACTCTACCAACCCGTGGAGCTGATATGACCTTAAAAGTTTGCAAGATACCACTCTCCGATCTGGAGTGTCTCACCAATACCATGGTGAAGTTGACTGGTCCAACATGGTATCTCAATATCAAGAAGGGTAAGTGGAAAATGGACATATGGCTACAAAAAGTGCTAACGAGCTGAAAACACAGAGGCCATTAAATATGCCGACAAAGAGCTGCATAAATACTGCGCATCGTGGATGAGCACCGCTTGGGACGAAATCGATTGGTCTCGAATCAAAGAGCTACAGGTGAGGGACATACTAGAAAAGCGACAGGCTCAGGCAACAATTGCCGAGTCCTGCAAATGCTTGCAATGCCCAGACTTCTTGAAACATGTAAGTGACCACTCTGTTTCCGAAAAGCGGATAACACATACTTACATCAAGCAGTTCGAGATGCAACACGATGAATGGCAAGTCAAAGAGAACATTTCGCAGCTGAAGCAATTGATGTCCGATCAAAATCTTCAGCTTTTGCCGGATTACGAACAACGTATCCAGGTACTGAGAGAACTAGGGTTCATAGATGAACAGTCTCGTGTACAGCTAAAAGGCAAGGTGGCATGTGAGGTAGGTTTGGTAACTCGATGAAGGAGGTCGTGGTCTTTTTACTAACAAATGGGCCAGATTCACTCAGCTGATGAGCTTGTCTTGACTGAATTGGTCCTCGAGAACGTCTTGGCTGAATACGAGCCTGAGGAGATCGTTGCACTTCTATCCGCCTTTGTCTTCCAGGAAAAGACCGAGAATGTTCCTACATTGACACCGCGCTTGGAAAAGGGCAAGGAAGCCATCGTTAAGATTTCGGAGAAGGTGAACGACTTCCAAATCCAATACCAGGTCATTCAGTCTAGTGAAGACAGCAATGACTTTGCCAGTCAACCACGATTTGGTCTGGCGGAAGTCGTCTACGAATGGGCTAAGGGAATGTCTTTCAACCGCATCACTGACCTCACCGATGTGATGGAAGGTACCATTGTACGAACCATTACTCGTCTGGACGAAACATGCCGGGAAGTGAAGAATGCGGCGAAGCTGGTTGGAGATCCATCATTATATACCAAAATGCAACAGGCACAGGAGCTGATCAAGAGGGATGTGATTTTTGCGGCGTCGTTGTATATGTAGTTAGACCAAGAGGTTCAACTAAGGTTCATCACCACGTGGGGTGTCAATCTTATTTTATTTTATTTATTTATATTTCTTTTTGCCTGTCTGTTTCTCTTTTTGAATTTCAGGTGCAAAAATGCCCTTTTTCTATCCTCATACAAAGAGGCATGTTACCTACTTCACCATAAAGACAGTCGAGAAAATTAATTGCATCCAGCCTTTCTGCCGGCAAAATCGATGGGAACCTTGGGCCCTTAAAGCTAGTCTGGGAATTTTCCTTTCCTTTCCGGGGCAAAATGTTCAGGAGCAGCAAAAAATTCTCTTACCGCGCGTGGCGGCGAGCCTCTGATTAGCTGCCATAGGCGCGGGGCCGGCACCGCTTGAAAATCCACGAGAAAACCAAACCAAACCCAACAAACCCAATGTGCACTTTTGCACTTTCTTACTACAACATCTCCCCGCGACATAACTCTCTCGGCCCCTTTCCCTCTAACGGGCCTCTTACTACGTGACGGGGCACTTCTGATTCGGAATACGATTTCTGTTTGCTGGGGGTTTGCTGCTGTTGGTGCGATATGGATGTTACAGCTCTTCGGGACCGCATACAGTCAACGCTCGACCCAAATGCGGATAATCGCCGTCAGGCTGAGATAGATTTAAAATATGTATGTGGAATACTTTTGGATGGATTTGATTCTGGCCTATACTCATACCACTATCCGACTATCGTAGGCCGAGACACAGCCCGGCTTTATAAATGCGCTTTTGGATATTTTGCAAGGGGAACAAAATAATGCCGTCCAACTGTCGGGTACGTTTTTGTCAGCCGGATTTTTTCCCCTCCCCTTCGCCCTTGCTTCATATGATCTATGAAGTACAATCTAACACAAAAATGGTTTTCTGTAGCCGGTGTTTACCTGAAGAACCGAATTACTCGTGGCTGGTCTTCCGTCGAAGAAAACCCACAGCGCACACCGATTCCAGAGGGGGAGAAACCGGGCTTCCGTGAAAGGTTGATCCCGGCCTTGGTATCAACGCCCCCGAACGTTCGCGCACAGCTTGTCCCACTTCTCCAAAAGATCCTCCAGCATGACTTCCCCGAGCAGTGGCCGGGTTTCTTGGATATCACCCTCCAGTTGTTAGGCACCAACGATGCAAGCTCGGTCTATGCTGGCCTGCAGTGTCTGCTGGCCATCTGCCGTGTGTATAGATTCAAGGCTGGTGAGAAGAGGGAGGAGTTTGATAAGATTGTCGAGCATACGTTCCCTCAGCTACTTAACATCGGCTTGAAGCTTGTCGATGAAGAAAGTTTGGAGGCTGCTGAAATGCTCCGAATTGTCGTCAAGTCCTACAAACATGCCATCTATGTGGGTGAACCAGACTTCGAAAACGAAAATATGAACATTGGATCGGAGCTGACTGAGGATGTATAGTTCGAGCTCTCGCCGTTCCTGCAAACACACCAAGCGACTGTCGACTGGTGCACACTGTTCCTCAGAGTTATCGCCAAGGATCCTCCTGCAAACTCCATGTTGGAATCTAAGGAAGAGAGGGAGCTCAACCACTGGTGGAAATGTAAGAAGTGGTCCTACGCTAACTTGAACCGTCTCTTTATCAGGTGAGTATTCTGCGTCATGAGAGATTTAGCACTGCCTAACTTTCATAGATACGGAAACCCCACTACAATGACCAAGTCGAGCACGCCTGATTATACCCAGTACGCCAAGAACTTCATCGCCACTTTCGCCCCGGAAATTCTGAAGGGATATCTGCAGGAAATCGATAAGTGGGTTTCCAAGGGCCAGTGGCTTAGCAACCCTGCCCTCGCCTACACTTTGGTCTATATGGAAGAATGTGTCAAGCCGAAGGCGATGTGGGACCACCTCAAGCCACACATGGACAACTTGATCGCTCATTTTATCTTCCCCATCCTTTGCCAATCCGACGAAGACATCGAATTGTTCCAGACCGACCCCTCCGAGTATCTCCACCGTAAGCTAAACTACTACGAGGAGGTGTCCGCGCCTGATGTTGCAGCAACGAACTTCCTTGTTGCTCTCACGAAGAACCGCAAGAAACAGACATTTTCGATCCTTACGTTCGTCAACGGCGTCGTCAGCAAGTACGAGGCTGCTCCGGATGACCAGAAGCTTCCCAGGGAGAAAGAAGGCGCTCTGCGGATGATTGGTTCGTTGGCTTCAGTGATCCTTGGCAAGAAGAGCCCTATTGCGGATCAGGTTGAATACTTCTTTGTCCGTCACGTCTTCCCTGAATTCCGCAGTCCCCACGGTTTCCTCAGAGCTCGCGCATGCGACACTTTGGAGAAGTTTGAACAGCTCGACTTCCAGGATCCCAACAACCTTATGATCATCTATCGCAATATCCTTGAATCGATGACTGATCCTGAACTTCCTGTAAGGGTTGAAGCGGCCCTTGCTTTGCAACCCCTCATCCGCCACGATATTATCCGCACTTCGATGCAGCAGAACATTCCTCAGATCATGCAGCAGCTTCTCAAACTCGCCAATGAGGTCGATGTGGATGCCTTGGCCAATGTTATGGAAGATTTCGTTGAAGTGTTCTCTGCTGAGCTCACTCCATTCGCTGTGGCGTTGAGTGAGCAGCTCCGTGACACATACATGCGTATTGTTGGTGAACTTTTGGAAAGAAATGCCGCGAAGGGCGATGATGAATATGGCGACTTCTTGGATGATAAAAGTATCACTGCCCTGGGTGTCTTACAAACTATTGGAACCCTCATTCTCACTCTGGAGAGCACCCCTGATGTCTTACTGCACCTTGAAACTATCCTCATGCCTGTGATCAGCATCACACTTGAGAATAAGCTATACGACCTCTACAACGAAATCTTTGAGATTATCGACAGTTGCACCTTCGCATCTAAGTCCATCTCGCCCACTATGTGGCAAGCATTCGAGCTTATTCACAAGACCTTCAAAGCGGGTGCGGAATTGTACCTAGAGGACATGCTGCCCGCACTTGACAATTATGTCGCATATGGCTCTCAGATGATGGTTCAGAACCCAGCATACCTGGCGGCTGTTGTTAGTATGGTCGAAGACATCTTCCGCGATGAGAAGGTTGGCGGTGTGGACCGGATCTGCGGTTGCAAGCTAGCAGAGACTGTGATGTTGAACCTGCGTGGCGGCATTGACCAATACATTCCTCTATTCATTGAGTTGCCTATGCGCGTGCTCGACGCTGAAGAGGCAAAGACTAAGTCCTACCGCATCCATCTCATCGAGATGGTGATTAACGCTATCTACTATAACCCTCTTCTCAGTCTTCAAGTTCTGGAGGCTAAGGGCTGGACGAACAAGTTCTTCAGCGCCTGGTTCTCCAACATCGACAACTTCCGCAGAGTTCATGACAAGAAGCTCTCCATTGCAGCAATTACCTCGCTTCTGACATTGAACGCTGGTGATGTTCCCGCGAGCGTGCAGCAAGGCTGGCCTAGGTTGCTTCAGGGAGTGACCAGACTTTTCCAGACACTACCTGCTGCGCTTAAGAGTATGTTGCTTCCCCTACCTCGTTGAGATATCAAACTTACCCTATACAGGCCGCGAAGATGCAACTAAAGAGTCAGACTTTGCCTTCGACGACGAGGATGACGAAGGTGATGAGGACAACGACTGGGATGGAGAGATTGAGTGGACCGACCAAGATGAGACTGAGGGTGGCCCTGAGGGCGATGTTCAAGATGAGAGTGCCGCATACCTTGATTTCTTGAATAAAGAGGTGAGCTATCTCATGCGCTAACGCGGTTGAATCTCATTGACTGACTGGATACTTAGGCCCAGAAGTTCGGCTCCTTTGCGGATGATGATGAGGATGATTTGGACGAAGAAAGCCTACTCGAGACGCCATTGGATAAGGTCGAGCCGTATGGCCTGTTCAAGCACGTCTTCCTGGGTATGTATCATCCATATTCCAGGCTTCGAAACGCCTTTAGCTAACTGTGTTGCAGGTCTTCAGCAGGAACAGCCGCAGCTCTATGAGAACTTGACGAAGATCTTGACTGCGGAGGAGCAGCAAGTGCTGCAGCTGTCTTCCATGAAGCCGACGCCAAGGCTTTGGCTGCTGCCAATGCGGAAGCTGCTGCGGCGGGGATCCAGACCAACGGAAATTAGAAATATAAAAGAACTAAAAGAAGCCAGCAGGTCGACGAAATGAACCAGTTGACTTCTGTTGGATGCCGATGACGATATAAAAGATGCTAATCCAGTTTTGAATGTCTGTTTTGGAGCAGCTTTCACCTTTTGAAATATCTCAGGTCGCCGGTCTAGTGGAGCGACAGGCTGGATACGCTATAACGCCTTTTTCTTTTGTTTCTTTTGTTGTTTAGATCATTTCCTTTTTCTTGACGCAATCACTACGGCTGTCTTTGGTTGTCGTTTCCTCCGAATGTCCCCAAAAGTCTTCTCTTCACTATTCCTCATTCCAATTGTACTCCACGCATTCACAAACACTGATATCCCCAATTAATTCTGTCAGTTGACCGATGCCCACATTCAGATGACCAAAATCATCCAAATTCATGCTCGGGGGATGATCCAAGACAGTCAGTCTTAAAGAAAGAAATATCAACACGAACCGGAAATCATCTCCGGACCGGATTCAATACTTTATTCGATTCTCGCATGTTACATAGATCACGTGGTATGATAAGCAAACAGAACAAACAACATGACGTATGACGCCATCGCAATCTCCATCCAGACATGAACCAGGTAAACATAGGTTGATATTGCACAACCTTCTTTGAGTTCATGGCCTGGATCTCATGTAGTACGCCTTTCACGGTGTAAAACGTTCTGCCAAATGGCGAAACTCAGGGCCATCGAGGATATTGTCCCTCGAAATCAGATACCCAACTTGCAACACCGGTGTACACTAACATTCAAACCCAGTAGAACCAGATAACCAGATACCACCAGACAGACGTCATCATGATGATACAACAATTATGGCATCATGGAGCCCAGACCCTATAGACAGGTACTTAAACACCAAATCCTCACTTCCCAGCTCGGTCCTTCCAGCCAACAATTCCCCCATTCATCTTACCGACCTAACATCCAAAATCCAGGCACAGTATGCAACCCCCTTTCCACCCCCAAATGTCCACAAAATCTAACCTTACAACCTTTCTAGAATACCTCCACATAAAACTTCCTCTCTTCTTTACAATCAAACGTTAAAAATGTCCGCCCCCAACGCCGGCCGCCAGTCCCCTCCCCCCGAGCGCCAAACTGGCGCCCAGCAACAGGACCCCGTTGCTTCAGGACACACCCAGCATGGCATCCATGGTGATTCCAAGGGAGCCTCCGAGGACACTAAGTTCCATGGACTCAGTAGTAACCCGAAACATCCTTTGGAGGATATTGAGGCGAAGAAGTTTGCGAAGGGGCCGGGGAATTAATAGACTGGTTGACCTTTCGTTTTGAATGGGGTTTATCATGTGTGATGTTGTTTACATATTTGTAATTTTCATGACTGGGTTACTTTTACAGTGAATATATTGAATAACTGTGTTAGAAAGAGCTGTTTCTTTACCTTCTTCCTTTGATTTTCTTTTCTCTATTTGGTTGTGTGTGTGCATGTCTGTTTTCAACTTTTAAATCTGGTTCCATTGAAAGGGGCATAAGGTACTCAATTTATTGTACTTCTGCCACATAAGTTTAATCTGTACTATGTCTACTTTGCTGTGCTTTGTAGGCCTTGCATGAATCGTTATTTCTGTAGATCATTGCATTGGCGTTCTGCAGCTGGGTACTAAGCGCAGTGGTATTCGAAGAAGAACTGATTAGGGTAGTAGCTATTTGACAAAAGCCTGTTCCAGACAGCCTGTTCAAAAACGCACACCAGAATACAGGAGACAACAGCAGAACAAATCAGAAAGCATCCCAGTTTAAATTCAGTACATCGTAATTCATTATGCCTTAGGTTCGGCAGGAGCCGCGGTTCCAGCGGGCTGGCTCACCGCAGGAGCAGGTTCAGCGGGGGCAGTTGGGGCAGCAGGAGCCGCAGGAGCCGCAGCTGCGGGGACGGCACCAGAGGCCTCTGCACCGCCGGCAGCCGGCACCTCACCCTCATGAGTAGTCTTACCACTCTTCAGGTCCGCCAAGCGCCTGGCCTCAGTGTGGATGTCTCGCACCTGCTTATCGGTCTGGGCGTAGAAATCGCGAAGCTTTTGACCCGAGGGTGTGCCAAGAGCTTTTTCGAAGTATGAGTGGAGACCATGCCAACCAGTGGCAGCCTTGTCACTCAGCTTGTAGCTTTCATCAATTCCTCTGGCGCGGTCCGTGGCTTTGTACTTCTGATCAAAGTTGCTCAGAGCGAGGTAAAGCGGCTGGAGAAACCGTGCTTCTGGTCGAGGGCAATAGCCTTCTGGATTGCGTTGTCGCTCAGTACATAGCCGTGAGCAAGGTACTCGGCGAAAATTCGGGACTTGGGCTTGTCTTCCTGCGCGATTTCATGGTGGTTCTCATCCCTAGCCTCTCCTGCACTGGCTGCCTGGGAACCGGCGATGTCGTCGAGAGTCTGGGCAGCCTGGACGTGCACTGCAGAACCTCCCAGCTGGGTCTGATCCAGAAGCAAGGCAGTCTTGGCAGCTCTAAAGCCATAGTCAGCGTAATTCATTCAAGGTCATTATCTTTCAAAGCTCGCATCGGTGGACTATAAGAGTCAACGATTGAGTGCGGGGTAAGACTTACGCTTCTTTCTCGAAAGTCACTGTGGCGGACTTGGGAGCATCTGGCTCACCAGAGACGGGGGTCACGGAGATGGAGGTAATCTTGCCACTATAGAATGGTCAGCCCCGTCGAAGGCCTGGAGACATAAGGAGTGTGCTCTTACCAGAAGCTAAAGAAGTCCTGGACTTCCTTCTCGGAAGTGTTGGACGCGATGCCCGAGACATGGACTGTGCTGCGCTCAGACATGGTGATGATGAAATGTGGTTTTAGGTGGAAGATATATCAGGATCGGTATATCAAGAGGGGTACAATTGAAATAATCGAGAGGTATGAAATAATTGCCCAGGGGAGAGCAATTCAGGAGTATTTATTTTGGCGCAGCAGTCGAGCCACAGATGACGTGTGGGAGAGGGGCACGTTGCACAGCCACAGTGGGGAGTCGTCATCAACATGTGACGGCGAGTAACTATGATGTGGATGGCTGGTGCTAGAAGGCAGAAGTATTTTCCGGGAAAAAGAAAAAAAAGACCAAAAAAGTAGTATGGCTATTTTTGAATAGCGGTCGGCGGGTAATAGCAAATTGAGTAGAAGGAAAGGTGCGAGTGAAAGCGAGTAGACTAAGCACTTATCGAAAACCATTACCTGTTCCTGGATCCATCTAGGACCTCCTCCCTATCTAAATAGATAATCACCCAACAAAGGTCTCTTCACTGCCTCAATTGGTGCCATCCCCTGTTTTTACAGAGGTTTTATCCAATGCATCTGTAATAGCCGTAATGGATCCGGGTATTACTTGAGCTGTCGCATCCGGCTCCCGTTCACGATGTTTTCGAAGAACGAGCTCGAGATCTCGAACACGCCGCCGGAGTCCTTCATTTTCCCGTTTGAGTATCTCCAATTCCCCTCGTTGCCGTGCTATCTCATCCGGGCGGGATATGGAAGTAGTTCGGGACCGTTGCTGAGAGAGCGAGTTACGATGGGGGTACGGGTACGGTCCGGACACATAATTCGAGAATTGGTCACTTTGTGACTGCTGTGCTGATGCAGGAGACAGTGGCAGCGTTCCTTCTGACTGTCGTGAAGAGGTAAACGATGGCTCTCGACTCCGACCCGGACGGGCAGACGACAAAGGAACATCTCGCGATGGAGTGATCGCAGCACCGCTTCCTGCTCTTGAGCCCTGGACGGCTGGGATGTATGAGGAGCTCAAGCTTGACGAGGAACGGTGGCGTCGTGATGCAGTGGGATGCGTTGAGGAAGCTAAGTAGGAGGAAGCCTGCAGGGTATCTGACGGGTCGTTGAGGGTGGTAGATGTTGAGGAAGTTGTCGATGCTACCGAGGCTGTTTGTTGTCGTAGGAGGGACAGCTCTCTTGATAGACGATTAACCTTTGAGCTCAAATCAGTACAGATATGCGACTTTATGGGCTGCGAAAAATAAATACCATTGCCTCTTGTTCTTGTTCAAGCATGGAGTGGATGTCGGACGGCGTAAGAGGCTTTGGATGTCTCAGTGGACCTTGATGTAGTTCAGCTGGAGTGTTCCAATCTAAAGAGAAAAAGGGCAGCTTACCGGACGCCGATCTTACGCTGCCATGATCATTGCCTCCAGGCCCAGAACTCCCTGTATATACAACCGGCGCAAGCGGTAGAGCAGGAGGACTCATTACTTGCGACGGACGTCGAGAAGAGATGGCCGACGGTGTAGTGACTGGTTGCATCGCCGTTGCAGCTCGAGGCCGTGATCTTGGAGTAGAAATGGACACGGAGGCCAAGTCTGGTGCCATTTTTCAAAGGATTGTGATGGATCACGAAATTGGGAGGGATAGAAAGAGGACAAGAAAGTTGAACGATGAATTCATTCAGGTAGAAGCGAAGGGGGTAGATATTACCCTTTCAAAAAGAAAAGAGCAAATAGACTGACTATATATGAAAGTTGACGACCAGAGAAATCCCCTCCCCCCTTGATTGGGATTCCAAAGGGTCAAAGCATACCAAACCCCAGGACCACTCTTAGGACTACAGAAGAAAAAATTCCCAGCCAAATACCTTAGTAACAGTGTACATGCATGAGACATATCAACAATGCAACGTCGAGCTCTGGCAATGTTTTCCGCCTGTCTGATGATGGAAGAAGCGCCAGTTCTCGATTCTTGGTCGGGTAAGAGTTAGTAGTCTTTCTATAATTCTCCTCCGGAACCGAAGCTTTACTTAATCACTCATTGGCACGAAACAATGAAACGACAAGGGTTAAGGATCCTTGAAACCGTAGCCCGAAGATCCGAACCATAGTACAATTATTGATTTTGGTTGGTTGCCAAAATCCACTAACCTTTGTTTACAGTCAATTATCTCCATAGAAGAGGGGTACGGTGGTACCGGGGTCTATTTTCGTGAGGATGACCTTACTGCTAATATTAGACAACCCCAGTGGGTGATTCTCAAAGTCGTTGATGTATATATTTTTTGTCTGCCTTTTCCTTTCTCGAGCATATTGAAACCAACCGCACATCTGCGAGGCGAGAAGGCTTCTTAATTTAGAACAATTCGCCTCACACCGTATCGCTCCACAACCCCATATAATTCGATAAATCTATACGACGTAAGTACGAATGTGTACGGTCATTCTGTATGCAGCAAACACCCCAAACCTTGGCCATCAATCACGTGAATCTCTGAATCGTGGGCATTGGCTTACCTAATATCGAGGGGGATCCATCAAACAAACAAGAGAAACAAACAACTTGAATCCGGGGTACTAGATATCATATCAGAGGACTGTCAACAGGAATTGATTTCCACCTCGACGTTTCAGATTTGGCGCTGGACCTCCACCGCCCATACCGACTCCCGTCCATGGCCCATCCTAATGACGACTCCGCTATCCCTGCGCACATTCCTGCCTTCGCAAAACCGCTTGCTCCTTACATCAAAAGTCGCCAGGAAGCCCTACGCATCCGACAAGTCCTAACCTCCTACCTCCGGTCACAAATTACGTTTGCCGATGATAACCCCGATCATCCAAATATTCATGCCCGATCTCATCTCTCGTTATGCGTACCTCAAGATGCTGTTGTCGATGTCAAGCGTATCCCGTCAGAATTGACGGGATTAAGAAAGGAATACCTCCAAGCATTACAGGCAAATGTGAATGCAAGGAAGGAGTACCGTTCGGTGTCTGAGAGGTATACTTCCAGAATGCCCCAGAGTCAACCTAATGGTGGCGTCGACACACATCCCGTTGATCCCAACTCAGAACTCCAAGCCTATCTTGAACTGCTCCGCAACCGTCGCCAACATGCGAAGCTCCAAGTTTTTCAGCATTATCTGGAAGAGCTTAAAAAACGAGATATAATGAAACCGGAGGACTTCGATAGTGTAGGATGTCGCAGCCAACAGCCTGCCCTGCCGCCAGATTTGGAAGAAGGTCAAAATGGATGCACCCCCGAGGATGGAATCGAAGGCTTGATGCATAATCTTGAAAGGGCCGTGGTACGCGCGAGGAACCAGCTAGAGAGAGAAAAGAGACTACTTGAAGAGCTGAAGGCGCAGCACGAGACCGAGGTTGGTTCTGACAACGATGGTATTGCCTCTGGCGCGAAGGCCACTGCACTACAGCGAACCCGAGATGTCTTGGTACAATGGGTCGAGGAAAAGCTGGTGAGTGTTGGGAATAATGATGATGATCTTGTGCAGGAATTGCCTCCCGAGGAAATCGAGAAGTCGGCTCGTTTGCTGGAAGACCAGAAAGCACAGATCGCAGAACAGTATGCCGCCTACGTTGATGCTCGCAAGCGTCTTCTTGATGCAGCCTCTAGGGCGTGCCAACCCATCGGTACCAGCTCTGTGAAACCTGAAAGTCGCCCTACAGAGAAACGAAAATCTACTTCCGAGGAAACGCCCACCTTAGAGCCAGTGGATGTCCTATCTTTCGCCGATGAACAACTCCTCCCACTTTCAAAATGCCAACGGGCACTAGCTCTACAGAAATTCCAGCTGACTGGAATTCTCGCAAAAGAAAAATCCACGACTCTGCGCATCCTGAATCGGCTGAGTGATGAAAGTCGCCTTCTTCCGGAATACCCTATGCCAGCTCGACAACCACGATTTAAACATGCGGCTGCGGCTATAAACGCCCGTCATGCCGGTACGCCAGTGGAGCCAGTTAAACCAGATGAGGTTATTGCACTAGCTGAAGCATGGGCCTTTGCATCGGAAGCGGCAGGGACGAGTGAGCGGGAAAATGTGGAACGCAGCCTGGAAGAAGGTATCGAAACCGCCCAAGAAGCAGAGCAGGTGTTGCAAGAAGTCTATGATATAGTGAACCAGGATCTAGAGGAGGCGTTACGGAACAAGGTGGATGAAGATGAGGTAGAGTCACCCAGGTCGCGCGCGAGACCGAGGGCTAAAGGACCATGGATTAAGCTTGATGGACAAATAGGAGTTACGGACTGATAGAGCCATTAGATGGAACAACCTAAGCTAGTCACAACCCTGAACTAAGATAGTACATCTTATCTTGTCAAAGAAATCATGATTCGATGGGAAATAATCGTAGGGGTGGACTTCTGGCAATGTATGCCAACATTGGTTCCAAGAGATAACGTGGGGACTCCGAATGCCGGTGTTCCCGTGCTTAGCTGCCATTAGCGCGGTAGCGAGCGCCCTGTACGGAGTAGCGGAGACACCAATTCAACTGATAGAATCCTGCAAAGAGGGCTGATCTGCAATTTAGTCAAAAAATTTTTCTGTGCGAGGATTGACAGCCATTGGCCATGGTTTTCAGAGCCATTGAGGGGAGGATTTGGCTGGTCAACCAAGCCATTGATGGTAAGGGTCAATTGCAATGGGTCATGATAAATTATAATCTCCAATATCTCAGACGGCATTATGAGTTATCATTATTCAAGATCCAGCGTCCCCATACCCGGTTCTCCATAGTAGGCCATTGACTCATACAACTAGGCGGAAAGGAGTTAGCGCCGTCAGGAACTAGAGTGTCTAGTGTCCTTTGCAGCTCTGGTCTTTATGATCTCCTGCACTTACCGCAGCCCTAGGATGGACCGCTGATTGGTGGCAGTATCAGGCGGTGGCTCTTCCGCATCCCGATGGGGAAAAGAGACAGAGAAAAAAGACAAAAAAGCTGCTGGCTCCGCACACCGGAGCTCTTATCGGCCTGGAGGTTGGGGCATTTTCGCGTTTTCGGGGGTTCCATGTCGTCTATCCTGGTTTCTTGGTGTCTCCAGAAGTGCTCACTGGACTGCATTGACTCATCGCCCAACCAAGACCTTTTTAACCTTTCTTTTCCGCCTTCCATCTTTTCTTTTAACTTCTTCCCTCTGACTACTCTATTTTCTCCCCCAACTCCCTGGCCATTCATCCCGTTCTGTCTTTAGTCCTCCCCTGTTGACTGGGTGTGTGGCATAAAGTGGGACAACAGGGTGCCAAAAGGCAGACTCATATAGACCAACGGCAGTAGAGTCCATACGTCGTCTTGGATATTTCCGGGAATTGACTCTTAGATTCCCCTTTCCCTTCCCATACTAGCGCCGTGCGCAATGGTTCTCTCTACTCGTTGCGGGCAGGCCACGGCCTCCCTCCTGCGTCAGCGCTGTCTGGCTGAATCTCGCCGATCCACACTTGCTCTGCGCCCATTTTCCTCCCAGACTACTGCCCATTCGGCGGCATCAAGTCTCCGGTTGCAGCAGAAGACTCCTTCGCCATGGAGACCACAGCAACTTCGCTCCTTCTCGAGTGCTATCACCCGCCTGGCCTCGGAGTCGACAAATGCTCCCTCCGCTGAAAGCTACCTTGCCAGCGGCATCGTAAAGCCAGGTCGCAATCTGGTCGATGTGAAGAAGGTCCTTGTGATTGGTAGCGGTGGTCTGAGTATCGGACAGGCTGGAGAGTTTGATTATTCCGGTAAGTCATAGAGTCTAGTACATATATATTATCCGAAACGGCCTCGACTGTTGTCTATTCATTGCACCAATTGAATGATCTCTGCATTCGTGCGAGTAACTATTAAACCATGGCACGGTTGGAATGTTATACCTTAATACCGGCAACTAACGTTGGTTTTCGAACATTATAGGCTCCCAGGCTCTGAAGGCTCTTAAGGAAGCTGGAGTGCAGTCCGTTTTGATCAATCCTAACATCGCAACGATCCAAACCGATCACAAGCTCGCAGATGAAGTTTACTACCTTCCAGTTACTCCTGAATATGTCACATACGTCATTGAGAGGGAAAGACCGGACGCTATCTTCCTTTCCTTCGGTGGACAGACCGCTCTGAACCTGGGTGTGCAGATGAACCGCATGGGTATCTTCGAACGCTATGGTGTGAGGGTTCTGGGAACGAGCATCAAGACCCTGGAGACTAGTGAGGACCGTGATCTTTTCGCCAAGGCACTGAACGAGATCAACATTCCCATTGCCGAGTCCATCGCTGTCAACACTGTTGATGAGGCTTTGAAGGCTGCCGAGGAAGTTGGCTACCCCATCATCGTTCGTTCCGCATATGCTCTTGGTGGTTTGGGTTCTGGATTTGCCAACAACCCCGAGGAGTTGAGGAACCTGGCATCCCGCTCTTTGACCCTTGCTCCTCAGATTTTGGTCGAGAAGTCCCTCCGAGGCTGGAAGGAGGTCGAATATGAAGTTGTGCGTGATGCTGACAACAACTGTATCACTGTTTGCAACATGGAGAACTTCGACCCCCTGGGTATCCATACTGGTGACAGTATTGTCGTTGCTCCCAGTCAGACTTTGTCTGACGAGGAGTATCACATGCTTCGTACGGCTGCCATTAAGATCGTCCGCCACTTGGGTGTTGTTGGTGAATGTAACGTGCAGTATGCCTTGCAACCTGATGGCTTGGACTACCGTGTGATCGAGGTCAACGCTCGTCTCTCGCGTTCTTCCGCCTTGGCATCTAAGGCTACCGGTTACCCTCTTGCCTACACCGCTGCGAAGATCGGTCTGGGCCATACTCTGCCCGAGCTTCCCAACGCTGTGACGAAGACCACTACCGCGAACTTCGAGCCTAGTTTGGACTACATTGTTACCAAGATCCCCCGGTGGGACTTGAGCAAGTTCCAGCATGTCAACCGGGATATTGGAAGCGCTATGAAGTCGGTTGGTGAGGTCATGGCCATTGGTCGTACTTTCGAAGAATCTTTCCAGAAGGCTATCCGTCAGGTTGACCCTCAGTACCTTGGTTTCCAGGGTGACAAGTTCGAGAACTTGGACGATGTCTTGAAGAACCCTACCGATCGCCGTTGGTTGGCTGTCGGCCAGGCTATGCTCCACGAGAACTACTCGGTGGATAAGGTTCATGAACTGACCAAGATTGACAAGTGGTTCCTCTACAAGCTTCAGAACCTCGTTGACTGCCAGAATGAGATTAAGGAAATTGGCAGCCTCTTCGGCATCCAGAAGGAGACCATGCTCAAGGCGAAGAAGCTTGGTTTCTCTGACAAGCAGATCTCCCTCCTTGTCGGAGCGTCCGAGGACGATGTCCGTGCTCGCAGAAAGAGCTTCGGTATCACCCCATGGGTTAAGAAGATCGATACTCTTGCTGCTGAGTTCCCCGCAGACACTAACTACCTATACACTACCTATAACGCTACTTCCCATGATGTCACTTTCGATGACCATGGTATTATCATCTTGGGAAGCGGTGTCTACCGTATTGGAAGCTCTGTCGAGTTCGACTGGTGTGCAGTTAACGCCACCCTTTCTCTCAGGAACATGGGCAAGAAGACCGTTATGATCAACTACAACCCGGAGACCTACTCTACCGATTTCGACACTGCTGACAAGCTCTACTTCGAAGAACTCAGCTACGAGCGTGTCATGGATATCTACGAACTTGAGACTGCCAGTGGTGTCGTTGTGTCTGTCGGTGGCCAACTGCCACAGAACATTGCCCTTCGCCTGCAGGAGACCGGTGGCGCCCACGTTCTTGGTACTAACCCTGTTGATATTGACAAGGCTGAGGATCGTCACAAGTTCTCTTCGATCCTGGATAGCATTGGTGTCGACCAGCCTGCCTGGAAGGAACTCACCTCGGTTGCTGATGCAGAGCGTTTCGCCGAGTCTGTTGGCTATCCTGTCCTGGTCCGCCCCAGTTATGTCCTATCTGGTGCTGCCATGAACGTCATCTATAGCCAGGATGAGCTCAAGGAGAAGCTTCTTAATGCTAGCGCTGTTTCCCCTGACCACCCTGTCGTTATCACCAAGTTCATTGAAGGCGCCCAGGAAATTGATGTCGATGCTGTTGCTTCTAATGGTAAGCTCCTGTTGCATGCCGTCAGTGAGCACGTTGAGCCAGCTGGTGTTCACTCTGGTGATGCCACTCTTGTTCTTCCCCCAGCTTATCTCGATGAGTCGGTCATGGGCCGCGTCAAGGAGATAGCCGAGAAGGTTGCTAAGGCCTGGAACATCACTGGTCCTTTCAACATGCAGATTATCAAGGCCGACCAGGAAGGTGCCCAGCCTGAGCTGAAGGTCATTGAGTGCAACCTGCGTGCTTCCCGTTCCTTCCCCTTCGTCAGCAAGGTTCTGGGCACCAACTTCATCGATACTGCCACCAAGGCCCTTGTTGGCCGTGACGTTCCCGAGCCTGTAGACCCCATGGCCGAGAAGCGTGACTACGTCGCTACCAAGGTCCCTCAGTTCAGCTGGACTCGTCTTGCTGGTGCTGACCCCTTCCTTGGCGTCGAGATGTCCAGTACTGGTGAGATTGCTTGTTTCGGTAAGGACTTGGTTGACGCCTACTGGGCATCCCTCCAGTCCACCATGAACTTCCGTGTCCCCGAGCCCGGTGAGGGTATCCTTCTTGGTGGTGACATCAAGAACCCCGCTTTGGCCAAGATTGTTGAATATCTTCAGCCATTGGGCTACAATTTCTTTGCCGCTAGCCCCTCTGTTAAGGATCACATCGAATCCACTGCCAAGGAAAGTGTTTCCGTGCAGGTGATCGAGTTCCCTAAGAAAGACAAGCGTGCACTGCGCGAGGTCTTCGAGAAGTATAACATCCGTGGTACCTTTAACCTTGCTAAGACCCGTGGCAAGACCCTGCTTGATGAGGACTACGTCATGCGACGTAACGCCGTTGACTTCGGCGTTCCTCTGTTCATGGAGACCAAGGTATGTCAAACACACAACGTCTCTGCCTGCTTTTCATTGATGCTAATTATGTTCCTTTGCAGACTGCTCTCCTCTTTGCCCAGGCCATGAGCGAGAAGCTGCCCCGTGCCGAGGGTATTCCTTCTGAGGTCCGCAGCTGGTCTGAGTTCGCCGGCGGAAAGCTTCTGTAAATCAGCATTGCGATCTTATAACAAAAGTTTTTGTCAACTTAATAATCACCTGATGTTGTTATTTTTTTCAAGGCACGGAATAACCGTCTGGTTTGGCGTAGTGGAGAAGGCTCTACTCTACATTGATAGACTTTTTATTTGGCCTTGACAAGGCCACCTTTGACGGGAAAGGTGGCCATGCTCATGTACTTCGGTGGAACTTCTTGTTTCTCTTTGTTGTTGTTGTTACCCATTTATGATTCCTCCCAGTAGGCAGGCTTTGTGCTTGAGCGAGAAAAGCACCCGTGCGCCTCTTCTGAATTGATCGTTACGATTCACTTGTGTATAGTATTTCTGAACTATGTGATCAATACCTCTCTCCTCTGTACCGTGCCTTCTTGGTAGTCTTGTTGTATTGTCCCAATTGGGGAGTCGTTCAACGGTCCTCTAACATGAACTGACTAAGCATCGCGGGATTGCCCCAAGTTCACCTTTTAGCTGTGTCTACTATCTCAATCTGCTATGGGTCCAAAGGAGACAAGTATATATAGCAACTTAGTTGACTGTCTCCCAGACTATTGCTGAATAAGCCCAGAATATCATGTCTCTAGAAACCCTTCTCCCTTCTGTACACACTAAAGCTACACCAGGTCCAGCACCTGGTGGTTTGGGAAGAGGTCTTTTTGCTTCAAACACCATCAAAATTGGGGAGGATGTTTTGCATATTACCAGCCCTTTTGTAGCTGTGTTAGACACGCCGCGACTGAGTGACACATGTTCAGGATGCTTTGGGAACAAACCCGTCCACCATGGTGGTTCATTGAAAAACTGTACCGGATGCAAAGTGGTGAAGTATTGTGACAAGGTCTATACTCCAAGCTACACATTAATCCAACACCGGCCACTGACACACATACCAGGAATGCCAAAGGAAGGATTGGAAGTTTGCTCACGCACACGAGTGTGCAATTTTTAAGAATCTAAACCCTCGTATTTTGCCGAGCAATGCTCGGGCTCTTTTACGGATGATCGTGCGCAGTGAGCGTCAAAAGTACACCAACGAGGAACTCGAACTCTTCTCCCAACTCGAGACTCACATCTCAGAAATCCGTGACCAGAGCCCCGAGCAATGGGAGCGTATCGCCTTATCTTCAAAGGCCGTCAAGGCTTACTCCGGAACAGACATGAAGGAAGAAACGATATCCGCCTTCGGCGCCAAAGTGAGCAAGCCATCTCAGCCCCAGCTCTCACCGTACCTGTCCCCAAGCTGTTACTGACTTATCAACCAAGCTGGAATTAAACTCTTTCAACCTCACTAGCATTGTCTCTGACCGCATGGGCCTCTACCTACACCCCTACGCCGCCCTCATCAACCACAGCTGCAACTACAACGCTGCCGTCGGCTTCGACGGCGACAACCTCTACATCAAAGCCACCCGCCCCATCCAACAAGGCGAGCAAATCTTCATCTCCTACGTCGACGCCACAAACCCAGTCCGGCTCCGCCGCTCCGAACTCCGCGAGCGATACTACTTCGACTGCCAATGCGCCAAATGCGCAAAAGACCTCGTAGCGCCAGCACACAGCTTCCTGGGTCCAGAATCACAGTATGACCATTCCGCCATCGAAAGCGCAGAAACAGAAATCTACGAGCTTCTGGACGAATGCTCCTCAGCCGTGGCAACTGACCCCAAGAAAACGGCCGAGAGATTCCAATCATCCATTAAGCGCCTACGACAGATTGGCCCTTGGCCCGTTACCGAGCAGCCTCTCGTCTCGCTGAGAGATGAGTTGATTGCCTCGCTGCTGGCAGACCAGGATTTCAGCTCTGGGCTTGTTCAGGCTGCTGTGCGGTATCTGCGTGTGGATCCTGTTGTTTATGAGGATGAGCGGCATCCTGTTCGTCAGTTGCATGGGTATGTACTGGCAAGGGTGGCGGTTTTCCTGGATGATGGAGCGGATGGGGATGCTAGTTTGCTTAGGTTGGCAAATATGGAAACGGAGCCTATGCTGCTTGCTTGGTCTGTTTTGAGTCGGCTTGTGGAGCTGGAGGATGAGGCTTGTACGGTGCCGAGCTTTAAGCGGATTGTCAGGTTATTATTTAATCATGTGAATGAAAGGCTTGAGGGGGGTAAGGAACCGAAGGACAGGGGAGATGATATACGGAAGGAGTGGGAGAAGGTTGAGCTAATTGTCGATACGGTGCTTGAGAAAGAATGTTAATGTGGATCGGCTCTCTCGTGGGGAAGTTCTGTGCCTTTAGCTTGGGACCAGTTTGCTCCGGCATTAGCTTCGTAACTTAGGTGCCGGCATAAGTATTGGGTCCAAGCGCAGCTTGCATTAAATGCAGATATTGGGTGCTGGGTGGAAGTTGTATCGAATGGATATATGTCAAAATGTTGACTATATATGCCAAATGCAACCAAGACACCAGAGCTACGGCGGCCAAGACGTAACGAAAAAAAATTCATACGAGATACGAGTGATAACAATCTATGTGAAAGAAAAAGAAATCGTTAAATTAGACCCCGTTCCCTAGATAAGTAGGGAAGGGAACAGGTGGTCTTGCCTCGTCCCTTTAGGGCTAAGGACTGAAGATCTCCTCGTCATGGGAGTAGGAATCCGTGGTTCGTTCACATGCCGACAAGACCTTTATATTGAGATGCAAACAGCTGACCCGCACTTGACATACAAGTTGGATGAACCCAAATAGGCACAAATGGTATCCATCGCTTTTGATTTCTTCTCCCAACACAACCGGACGCCCAATCCTCCACGCGACACTCCAGAAAGCTTTTCTTCTTTACTTGAGGGGAATGAAACGAGAAGAGTGGGTGGCACCGATACCGGGACGACCGTGCTTGACGGGCTTGCTGTGTGGTTGTTAGACTATGATTCTTCACGCAAAAGAATATAGAACTGGGTGTAGAACGTACTAGGAGATGGAGAATTCTCCAAGGTAGTGGCCAACCATCTCGGGCTTGACTTCGATCTGGTTGAACTCCTTACCGGAGTAGATACCGACAACGGAGCCGATCATCTCGGGGACGATGATCATGTCACGGAGGTGAGTCTTAACGAGGTCGGGCTTCTCGTTGGGCTTAGCCTCCTGCTTGGCCTTACGGAGCTTCTTGATGAGGCCCATGGGCTTGCGCTTCAGGCCACGGTTGAACCTACGGCGAGCGCGGGCGTGAACGACATCGCGGAGCTGTTCGGAAGAGAGGTCGAGGAGCCTGTGATACGTCCATGTCAGAAACGGCGCCTTTGCAAACATTTCCATCCGTTACACCCGACTCCCACGAGGATAAACAATCGTATCTTAGATGCCATCGGTCATATCGCTCATTCGGAGTCGGGAGTAGGTGGTACCGGGGTTTCTTCAAGTTGTCACGTACTGGTCGAGGTCAATACCGCGGTAGGAAAACTTGCGGAAGGTTCTCTTGGCCTTGATAGCTGTAAACCGATAACCAGTCAGCGCCTTGTTCGATGGATTCCTCGGTGATTTCCCGTTGCATCGCGTTTGCCGGATTCATTTTCGCCCCCCTTCGCTCCAAAGCTCATCCATTTATATCCAAACATCCGTACGCCCCATCGTAAACGAATTCCACAAAACGGTTTGCATTTCTCTATCGGGTAGCAGGGAAGGGAAAGGGTTCTCTCGTCAACGTACCGGCAGCCTCCTCAGCGTTCTAATACAAATACACGTTAGTATAAAAGTCTTTCAAGTAAGATTACTCATGCCAGACGGATATGCACTCACGTATTCGGTGTCAGCCATTTTTGCGGGTGTTCCTCTCAAGGTCGCTTTTCGAACAGCACTCGAAAGCGAAGGGACAGTGGGTTGTCGTGGCGTGTCGCTGATAAACGTTCGTCGGGCCAACTCTTGTGCTCGACGCTGCGGTTGGGAGGTGGGCTGAGATTCGTCTAAGCGACGGCTAGGGTTGTAAACCTAGAAACTAGACCCGTTGTGGATTCCTGGCTATAGGGTTATATGCCGCTAGCCCTATATTATACTTCCCGATCGGGAAATTTAAATGGACGTTGGAGATTATGGCCGTTATCATTGGCTGTTCAATCATATGTTTTATCGCTCTGATTAACCGGGGCTTACAAGTGGCTAGGTTTCCTTATGTATTTAATGCGCGTAATACAATTTCGCGCCCCATAATTGATACCTGATAGACAGCTAGTCGGCTTACGCGCATCTACGTGATATGGAATAATTCGTGGAGGTCAGATAATCTGTATTGGCTATCAAGGAGCTTTTCAGCTCACGTATGCATAATTCGTAACTGCATCAGAGAAGCCTGAGACAAACAGACTTGACCGAAATGGGCCATTTCCCTCCCAATACTGCGAATGACTGCCAGATTTCTGGTCCCCCACGAGATATCACATATTCTTCGATGCTCGCACGAGTGAAGACGCTTAGTCGAAGAGACCGAAGCCCATGTCCTCATCGGACTCCTCCTTCTCTTCCTCCTTCTCCTCAGCGGCAGGGGCGTCACCGCCGGCAGCGGCACCGCCAGCAGCGGGGGCAGCACCACCAGCACCACCGGTGGGAACGGTAGCGAGCTTCTCGGCACCCTCAGAGATCAGCTGTAGTGAGTAGATGGTCAGTAAGCGCCCTGTAGATCTCTATCACCCAACGTATTACGAACCTGCTGGAGGTCCTTGCCCTCGAGCTCGGAGATGAGCTTCTGGAGGCGCTCCTCATCGGCGTCAATGCCGACGGAAGAGAGAACGCTCTTGATGTCCTCAGCGGAGGGGGTGGCGTTGCCAGCCAGGGCAATGAGGAGGTAAGCGGCAAGGTGCTTCATTTTGAATCTGTACAAGAATCACTTTGTCAGAAAATGAACTTTCGCCGGGTACAACAAGATCATCGAGAGCGCAGCGCGATGCTGTAGGTTATAAAACATACAGATTTGTCTAATATGTGAACAAGAGAATCAATCGATTTAACCGCAAGTTGGGCGGAGACTGAAACGTCGAGTTCGCTGAGGGTTAGCGATGTGGATGGAGGAAAGTCGAAGATTCGGATCGCCAAAAACGCAAGAAAAGTGCGTTGCGGCTGGTGGTTGTGGCTGGTGGCCCAGGCTCCCTCTAAGCGAGCCTGTGGCGCATGCATGCTTGGAGGGTAGCATTCTTACTAAGGGAACCCTTCCGGATGACTTGGTCAGGCACGTGATCAGTCGCTTCTAGAAGACAGGATGGCGACTCGCTGTAACTTATTTAAACCGCCGGCGCTCTCGTCCTAACGACATCGTCAGTCTATTCTCTGTGTATCTCAGGGCTTCGGCGTCGTCTTTGATTCAACCCAGCTTCTTTGGTTGAGCTAGGGTGAGAAGACGGCTGTTCTCGAAGTCTCGAGCTTTAAAACTTCAGGTTCTGCCACAGAAGAAGTCATGAAGTTAATCCGTCACACTAACCACCGACGGTGAATCTGCCCGCATCACTTCTTCTCTGCTACCGAGACCTGCGCATTTATATCTGCCTTAGGCGCCAAGATGAGTGTAGGAGTGCCTGATCCCGTTATTCTGGTGATGTTTCGCTGATTTATGAGGCAGTTCCTCGATTCCGTTCTTTCATCTATCGAGACGGGCAAACCGTCTCCCCTACCGCCAGTCTCTACCACACAATCAGCGCCCGTCTCCTCGTCAACTGCCAAGTCAGAGGCTCGCAGGCCCATCACGACCCCTCGCGATGCCGCCGAGCGGACAAGTAATGCTGCAGGTACGAAACGCAAGGCCGAGGAGCTGCTGCAACGTCCTCAGAAGCCTCTTACCCAGGTATCTAGCAAACCACCACCTTCTAGACCAATGGCTGCGGCTGTAACTCCTAAGCCCCGTTCTACCACTACATCAGCTGCGAGGCCCGCCGTAAAGAGCAGTATATCAACGTCATCGGCATCACAAAAAGCAGCTCCGGTGTCTTCAAAGCCTCCCCCGAAGGGATCGTTTGCGGAGATAATGGCAAAAGCAAAGGAACTGCAGCAGAAAGCCCCAACGCAAGCGGGCATGTTCAAGCATCAGGCTGTACCTAAAGAGAAGCTTAGCAAGATGGAACGCAAGAAACGAGCCATGGAAGCACAAGCGAAGGAAAAAGATGCACGATCGGCAAGAAAACTCGGCACTACGTCTGGTCCAGCAGCAGGTAGCAAAGCCAGTGATGGAAAGCCTGCTAGGAAGCGGGAGCCTGAAGCGCTGTCGTACAAGGGTACTGCAAGGCCAACACCATCTGCGGCACCGGAATACAGAGGTACGGCTGGCTTACCTGCTCGAAGCAATCCAAGCGACCGGAAAGCACAGTCTCGAGCGAGCAAACGATCTAGGATGGACGAATATCTTGGAACAGACGAAGAAGACGAGGGAGATTACACAGAGGACTACGACGACTACTACTCCGATGCATCATCGGATATGGAAGGCGGATTTAATGATGTGGAGGAGGAAGAAGCAGCCGCATTGGCAGTTGCAAGGAAAGAAGATGAAGAAGAATGGCGCGCGGAACTTGCAGCCAAGCAAGCGAAGCTGGAGCGCCAGAGGAAGCTCTCTACATTGGCATCCCGACGACGCTGAGGCTATAACGCAGTCTTTTCCCTTCATTTCGCTTTTTCTTTGTCAGTAATTTTTATTCAACTTCTTCGGCACATTTTTCTTTTGGCTTGGAACGGAGCATCAGCGAGAAATACCCGAGGGTGCATTACATATGACATCTCTTCTTTTCCCCCTTATTTCCTAGTTTCTCTTCTCTCTCAGGGCAACTTCTGTTTATGATATGTTTTCTGTGCATTAGCGAGCGTCATGGTGTTGATAGATAGGGTGGCAACGCTGCTCTTCTTAGTGTTATCTTGTTTTTCCCTTCCATAACCCTATCCGGTGTTTTGCGTCCTGTTTACTAGGTGGAGAGAGGCGTCATTCTTACATGTTATGCTTATTTGAATTTGTATGAGAATTGGAATCCATGGACAGGATTCTTATCTCCGGATCAGCCCCACTTTAGTAGGCGGTGACATCACAGGCCATAGTCCTCTTAGTGCTTGCTGCTTCTCTTTGCACCTCCCCTCTTGCTCTCTTACACTTCTCTCCTCTATGATCAACATCCTCTTTGTTGCTCCATGTGTTGACTCTTCTCAATTGAATAGCAAGCTTCTGTAATATAATCTATCATGGATGTTCATCATATAACTACTTCGCCAAAGATTCTCTTCAGCAAGGTACGCAAGATTGTGCCGCCTATGCTGGAGAAATTCCACAAAGGTTAGTCTTCCTTAGTCCACAGTTGGCGATCCATGTTATCGTACCATAGCATAAGAACTCTGCATTAATAGTAAGCGCAGGCCAGCATGGACGGGTTGCCGTTATTGGAGGATCACTAGAGTATGCCCACTCCTCCAGCGCGAGTACGTACAAGTCGTATTGACCCAGGTCAAGTTACACAGGAGCTCCATATTTCTCTTCCATGGCTTCGGCACGACTAGGTATGTGACTGAAGTAATGACCATGAGGGTGATTACATTGACTAAGCTTTGTAGGCTGCGATATGGTAGGCCGCCTGAACCTATCTCACCATTCATGCGATGGTTCCTGACAAAGAGCAGAGTCATGTTATTTGTGAACGATCTGCAGCTACTGTAAGCTTATGCTGTGCCATTTCAATTGGCTTATGCGTTGAATACCTTGACTCACCAGTCTATGCAGGTTATCAAGTCTTATTCCCCGAACCTAATGGTTCATCCTTTACTACCAAGTAGCGAGTCTGTAAAGGACCCCAGTTCGATTGATGCGCTTAAGCTTGCTAGCCCCATCGTGGCAATGCTATCTCGCCTCCATGCCCTAGTAGTGGGACCGGGATTGGGCCGTGACGGGGTTACGCTGAAAGTGGTCACAGAGGTCTTGAAGGAGGCGCGGTCCCGCTCAATACCGTTTGTCTTAGATGCCGACGGACTGCTGCTTGTCACAGAGCAACCGGATCTTGTTAAAGGATACAAGGAATGCATATTGACGCCTAACGTTAACGAGTTCAGCCGGTTGGCCAAGGCGTTGAATATCGAGGTTCCCAGCATGGCGCAGATCGAGTCAGATAGCGGTGACAAGACCAGCGAGAAACCGAAGCCTGTGAGAAGTTGTCGCAAGCTCTTGGTGGTGTGACGATAATCCAGAAGGGACCGCACGATGTGATCTCAAACGGTGTAACGAGCATCATCAACGATGTCGTCGGAGGATTGAAGCGCAGTGGAGGCCAGGGAGACACGCTCACTGGATCGTTGGGCACGCTCCTGGCCTGGCGAGCGGCTTATCATAACGGACTTTGGGATTCCGGTGAAGAAGATAACCAAAAGGAGGCGCAAAGTAAGCAGGACATTCAGGCGGAGCTTGAGTCATCGGACAAGAGAATGTCCCCTGCCACAACCTTGCTGCTTGCAGCCTGGGCAGGCAGTGGGATTACAAGAGAGTGCTCTCGCCGCGCTTTTGAGGCGAAGGGCAGGAGCATGCAGGCCAGTGACCTCACTGATGAGGTTCATGAGAGTTTTCTGGAGTTGATCGGTGAGCCGGAACAATCGAAGATGCATCTGTAGATTTTCTTCATGTCTCGCGATAGATGATTCACGCTAGCCATTCATGTCGGTTGCCTTCTATAAACCACAAGTTTAGAGTTTAGAGTATCGTAATTTAGCTTCTTGCCTTGGTTTTGCAGTCTTCACGTAAGAACCCTCTCGCCTAGAACCACTATAGATAGTACATTCATCAACGACGGCCAATGGAGACAAGAGGCAGTCAGGTGAGCACAGCATTGAGAGCCAAACCATTGACACGATCTATCATGTACATAGAAAAGAAAGAGTCATTGACTCAGGTTCCTCGCTATGAACTCGCCACCATTCGCCATGTTCCAGGATGGCACCTCGCTGGTATACGAGAGCGGCAGCAACGAACATGCCTAGCGAACCTAACATCCCATGCGGAAATGACAGCCTCCTATATCGACCCAACCACGGTACAAGCAATGATAATAGTACGTAAAAGGGTTCTTGAGTGCTGACAACTCAAGAGCGACGTCTCAAAAAAAATTTCCCTGCCACTTGCGTCATCCATATTTTTTTTTAGAAAACAACTACATCGGAAGATGTATCCGGCAAGAATATACCGAGCCAAAGCTTGGTAGTTGCAAAGTCTAGACTCAAGATCCGAGAGTCTCTCCCCCGCAATATCGCCTCAGCGAATGCCACAATGGTTTAGCTCGACACCATGCCACTGATTCCTTTGTCGCATGCTCCAGAGCTCGTATCCGAAGACGCCAGTTTGTGGCTCCCAGCTCACCTGACAAACTCTAGATGCAAAAAGGCTACACGTTGAGAGACATGTATTGGAAAATAGTGTCTTCGTCTTCAATCCATTCCCAAGGTCGTACTTGGACGCCTAACTAGCTGCGGCTGGGTTCCAATCTCTTCATACCGAGTCATCCGCCGCGTGGTATATAAGAAGCAAAGGAAACCACCATACTCAAGCCGAAATAGAGCATCAGACAAGCAAGCAAAAGCTTCCAATCTTCAGTGAAAGCTTATACCGAAGCCCACTTCTCAACTTACACTCTATATACTCTCCTCAATTCTAGCTTTGATAACGCATACCTAACCACCGATATGCAAACCCTCTCTATTCTCACCAGCCTCCTGCTGGCCACCTCCTCCCTTGTCCTGGCCAATCCCACCAGGCCCGTCTGCGGCACCTGTAACCCTCTGTCGGGCCAAAACAACTGCGACATCACGACCTCGTGCATCAACACGGGCACCCGCTTCCATTGTGCTTGTCGCGCGGGTTACAAGGCGTCGACGAACAACAATGATATCACCAAACAGTTCCGGTTGAACATACCCAATTACCAGTTCCTGGTCTTCACTCCCGAGTCAACTTCGTGTAATACGCTCTGCGATAATCCGTTCGGAGCGGGCCCGAATCTGTGTGCTGAGGTGCCAATTCAGAATAGGTGCGAGGTGTAAGAGATTCTTGATGGTGGGTGGGAATTGGTGACTATGCAGGTAGATATTGCGGTGGTCGAGGGTGGTGAAGCCGTACCTAGTAATTCGATATTGGATGGCTGTTGTCAGAGTTGATCTACATTCCTTTGTTGACCTTAGCGCTATGGCTTCAGTTTGTCGTTCCCTAACCTGAGCTCTAATTGAGACTTTGATTCTGTTTTCCACTGGTTCAATTGGAAATCATATTGAGGTATATATTGGTCCTGGACTCCATTGAGAAACACTATGCACCATAACACCTGTGCCAAATCTAGCCTCTGGAAATATCATCAATTCGGGACAATAGACAAAAACGATAAGACGCGATTAGCCCCGATTAACTCATGGCAGGTAAACATTAGATATTCTTTTTCAATGAGAACTATGGTGGAATACCCTTCTTTACATATCCATATCCGCATCACCACCAACAAACATCAGCCGTGTGCCGTTGCCATTAATTTGCCAGATCTGGGAGAAGCACCATGTTAGCAACTGTCGAAACCAACAAGAAGGGGTTTTGTTGGAAATACTTACTCCTAGCTGGTCGTACTCGTCGATGGTCACCTTCAGTTGATCTTCAGTGAAGCCCTTAGCAAGCACACGTTCTCTGATCCTCCGCATATTGAGCTCGCCATCTTCACCCACGGCTGCCGCACCGCTCTCCCACATGGAGCGAATGAGGTGGTAAATCTTGCTGCTGGGAGTCTGGTCCGCAGTTCCTTGGCCATCATTAGACAGAGACGCCTTACTGACCTCAACGAGACGCAGTGCCTCATCCACGTCCTCCGGAACAACCTCCTCGCTAAAGCGAAGACGAGCGAGGGCCTGTGAAAGACGAACAACGCCCAGTAAAGTACGTGGGGTGACATGAGCGAACTGCTTCTTCTCGCTCTCATCGACCTTCTGTTGCTTCCTCATCCTTACATACGCACCAACCATGTAGTCCGAGACGGAGGCAGGAACGACAGGCCGGTAGGTACGTGCCTTCGCAATGTACTGGCGAACCTCACTAGGCGTAAACATGACTCCCGCATCTTCATTTTCGGGGTGCTTGTTATGCATATGGACATAAGTGACGTGGTGTGCCAGTTCTTCATCGGAGTCGCGTGAAGGCGTGTCGAGAATGAGAAACATGACATCAAAACGTGAAAGCAAGGCGGCAGGAAGGTTGATATTTTCGACTGGAGAAACACGTGGGTTATACCGTCCGTACAGCGGGTTGGCAGCTGCCAAGATAGACGTGCGAGCATTGAGAGTGGTTGTAATTCCTGCCTTCGAGATCGAAATCGTCTGTTGCTCCATTACTTCGTGGATAGCAGTTCTGTCAGAGTCATCCATCTTATCAAACTCATCAATGCAACAAATGCCATTGTCCGCCAGGACCAATGCACCTCCCTCCAGCACCATCTCATCCGTCACAGGATCTCTCATCACGGCGGCCGTGAGACCAACGCCACTGCTTCCTCGGCCAGTGGTGTACACGCCTCGAGGAGCGACCTTAGCAATATATTTCAGCAACTGAGACTTGGCAACACCAGGATCACCCATCAAGCAAATGTTGATATCACCACGAATGTGCATTCCGTCGCCCATCTCTTTCGTGACACCTCCAATGAGCAAAAGAAGCAAGGCCTTCTTCACGTCAAGGTGGCCGTAGATCTCAGGGGCAATCGAGCGTGCCAGGTACTCATACATGTTTCCAGACTTCTGGTGTTGTTCGATCTTGCGGAGAGTCCGGCTGTCCATCGCAAGTTCGTTGTATGACTTCTTATGTTGCGTAATATGCTGAGCCTCCATGTAGGTGTCGGTCAGCAATCCAGCACGGATAGCCCTAAATCCCGTGTATGGGGTGGGCAGGAAGATTCCTGCAATATCAACCACATCACCAGGGTTCAATTGTCGTGTCAGGCTGCCATGGCAGTGAACAGTCATTGTGCGGGGAATATGACCGACGGGGACCTGATCTGCCATCTCCTGAATCTTCACCTCTTGGAAAGGAACAAACTTCGAAGCACGAGTAGACAAGAACAGCTGTCCCTTGGAGTTGTTCTGTCTACACTCTTCTGACATGCACTCTGTCATAGGAAGGTATGATTTCGTAGTGATTGGTTGGAAGACCTCAGACCCACAGCGATCACAAGTGTAGGCATTGATTTGAACGGCTGGCTTGACATCCGAGACACGAGTAGTTATGCCGCGGACAGTGATCAAGCCACCGAGATGCTCCGCCCGTATATTTCGAACGGCAAGGGCTTTGGATTCACGTTCACTGCTTGATCCGGAGGGAGTAATTGGCTTGAAGTTCAGGGTGTATCGACGGGTTAATTCAGGGGGGAAGATCGAGGGCGTTGCTGCTGTGTCCGTGTCGGCTTCCATGGCCATTGTCATGGCCACATTCCGTTTTTCACGCTGTGACATGATAACATCCAGTACATCATCCTTGAATCTGTATTCGATCAGCCTTGGGGCTCGCCCAAACATTCGATTATACCACATACGTGATCTCCTTGGTTTCCTTGGGCATGACAGCATCGGCAGCCTGTGAGAGAACATCAACGTAGCGTTGGGTGTTCTTCTGCACGGATTCAACAAGCTTAAGGTCTACGTCCTCCGGGAGTGATTTCTCGAACTGCGATCATGTCAGCCACTGTGTCGAAGAACAAATAGTCGAGTACTCACGGTAGCTAGATCATCAAGTTCGATGAGAATATTTGTGCGCTCGCGGTCTGCCACATCCTGGAGCATCTGCATATATTTCAATTTTGGTTCGCGGCGCCTGCGGCTTGATCCTTCTCTTTGAGCTCCATTCTCATCTTCTGCATCATCCATAAAGTCATATTCATCGCTGGTGCGGTCTCCATCAATGTGCAAGTCTTCGATAGCTTCAGTCGCAGCGGATGCAGAAGCTGATTCGAATGTTTTGAAGTGCGTGAGGAAATCCTTGAAGGCGTCCAATTGCGCCGCATAGTCAACAGGAGCGTGGTACTGAAGCAAAGCCATGATGCGACAATGGGATGAGCCAGTTTAGTCGACAAATTAACTGGCAAGTGATGCGAATGGCGTCAGTACTAAACTCGCATCGACCTGGGGGGCAGAAGGAAGCGGCGGGCGTACTTTTGGTGTTCTCTCGGAGAAGTTGGTAGTGGATCAAATTCGGAACCCCAGCAACCTTAGACCCAGCAACCTGAGGCGCAAAAACACGTCGCGACACGAAACCGACGCGTTTCCATTCCATATATTACACTAGTCTCAAAAAATACTAGTGATATATGCACGTGTATCGGAGCGGAATAAGCCTCGGTCCGAAACCTATGGGCCGGCCGGCTCGGCGAACGGCGCATGGCGGGCGCTTGATTGCGGAGTCGATGTCCGGGGCCATAATGAGCTGCGGTCTTCTCTCTTCTTCAAGAGCTCTCTGCTACTTTAAAACAGAAGACGCATACCCTGTCAGCGCCCGAGAATGGCGCCCAAAAAACCCTCCACCACGGCCGAAGTTGCCCTCGTACCTTTAAAGAACTGTCTAGTGAACTTACCGCCGTCGCTGGTTGCACTGCTAGTCAATGCCAACAGTGTAAGCTAGCTCCTCATCTATTGTGGATGTCAATTGACTTCGGAAAACCTAATTCTCTGCCAGGCTGCACAAAATGTGATTGTCGAGCTGCAATACCGACCTACATCCGGAAAGGCCAGCGGCAATTCGACACAGCGATCATGTTATCTGGGGTGGACAGGCATGCCAAGCAAGCGAAAGCTTGCGCCAGTTGTTGGAAAGGATGGCATAAATAGCGGCCCCTCTTCTAGAGAACAAGACATTTCTACTGTTGAATTGGATACTACATTTGGGAGAGTCTTGGGCCTTACCGAAGGACAAAGAGTACGCTACGCTCATTAACTCTTACCCTATACGTCTAGGTATTCTAATATGATGCTAGGTCGGAATATTCATTCACTTGGACCCTCCGGTAGCGCATACCATCAATATAGAACCTCTAACTCCTGAGGACTGGGAAAGTATGGTGTTCACCTTCGACAATACTGAGGTAGCATTTACTGATTGACCACAGTCATTGAGTTGCACGCAACTTTTCTGGAGCTTAACCTTCTGTCTCAAATTCGGGCTCTTCCAAATCCAACATACAGCGTGGCTCAACCAGACCATATGCATCCTCTTGCGCTGCATCTTTCCCCGACATCCACCGCCAATATTGTCATTACGTCTCTTACGCCCGCGCCATCGGACACCTCCCCATTCGCCAAAATAGCACCCGACGCGGAGGTTATTGTTGCTCCGAAAGTGCGTCCCAAGAATACAAGAGGGACCCGAGGGGACAGTAGGAGTGTTACTGGGAGCAGCCGGAGAAGCGTCGGAGGGAGGAGTAGCGGAAGCACCGCGCGGACCAAGAGTAAATCAGACTCGACAAGTAGAGGATGTCTCTATTTCAGAGGTATTGATCGACAGTGTTCTGAGCAGTACTTCGATGGAGAGTCAGAAGATGATATCAACAAGGGCTTCCGTGTTTGGGTAGAGCCTGATTTACTTGCGTCAAACGAACTTCGTGGAGCCAACTGGGCTTGCATCACCGTCGTTCAACCTTCCGGCCTGAAACCTCCGCTTGACCCTCAACAACAATTGAATCAAGCAGAACAAAAGTCAAACGAGGCCGGTGCTCCCACCACAAGACTTGTTGCCAAATTGCTTCCTTGGGTAGATGCTCCGCACAGTGAGCACTTGGCTATGTCTACGCTGTTGTGTTCCGCTCTTGGTGCTGAGGGCATGGTAGGTGGCATCGTCCGTGTTGAAGCAGCCCCTCCACCATTGCAAAAATCCGCTGTCAAGTCAATCAAGGTCTATCCCTTCATGGGCGACACATCCAAGAAGAAGGATGGGTTAAAATTTGGTGCTGATACCGCAGCTGCAAAGGATGCGCTAGCCGAGCGTATAAAGGTAATATATGGTAGCCCTGGCTCAGAGAAGGGACTACTGTCGGGACCTTTGACGGATGGAATGGTTCTCCCGAAAGCAGATAATCAGACAACGGTGTCTGCATTTGATGGTGCTATAATCCGATTTGATCCTCCCCTAAAGGCCGCTTCAGAACCAGCATTCGGGTGGCTGCAGGGATCAGAACAGAAGCTATCACTTGAAGTACAGTCTGAAATTCCCCGACCTCTGGATCAAGGCTCGTCCCCTATGCCCACGGAGGATACAATACCATCTGTTGTACCAGAGATGGTGGGCATTGATAAGATCATCGCACAGTCTCTTGATAACCTAACTAAGTCGTCGTCGATCTTGTTGACGGGCGGACTTGGCTCTGGAAAGACACAGCTTAGCCATCTCCTGGCACATCGACTTCGAAAAGACCACCTCTTCAATGTGAAATACTTCTCTTGTCGCAAACTCGTCACTGATGAGACTCGAATCTCCAATATAAAAGAGACTTTGAACCGCCTTTTCATGTCCGCTTCTTGGTGCTCTCGCCTAGGGGGACAGTCAGTCGTGATCCTGGATGATCTCGATAAACTGTGTCCGGTGGAGACGGAGCTACAGGTTGGAGGAGATAATGGCCGCAGCCGTCAGAACAGTGAAGTGATCTGTTCTATGGTGCGAGAATACTGCTCCATGAATTCTTCAGTGGTTTTATTGGCGACTGCGCAGTCAAAGGAGTCGTTGAATAACATTATAGTCGGAGGCCATGTTGCCCGTGAAATTATTCACATCAGGGCTCCGGATAAAGAAGGCCGACGGAAGGTACTGGAGCAGCTGACAAGTCAAGATAAAGGTGCCAGTATCACTACGAACGGCCATGCACGAGAAGCTAGTGCATCTACCCAGGGCTCATGGTTAGATCCCTCGAATCCAGATAGCCGCCCGAGCTCTGCTGGAGCAGACGGTTTTGTCTTGAGTCGGGATATAGATTTCCTTGAACTTGCTGGTAAAACGGATGGATTTATGCCTGGCGACTTGGTTCTACTCGTCTCCCGAGCGAGAAATGAGGCTTTAATCCGCTCTGTCCAAGAGCTATCCGGAACATCAAAGGCGATCACCCTCGGTGCTGACGACTTTGAAAATGCCATCAAAGGCTTCACACCGGCCTCCCTTCGTAACGTTACTCTCACGTCTTCTAGTACAACATTTGCCGGCATTGGTGGCCTGCACGAGACTCGCCAGATGCTTTTAGAGACACTCCAATACCCTACCAAGTACGCTCCCATCTTTGCACAGTGTCCCCTGCGTCTACGGTCTGGTTTGTTGCTCTATGGCTTTCCTGGTTGCGGGAAAACCCTTCTGGCCAGTGCGGTAGCAGGCGAGTGTGGCCTCAATTTCATAAGCGTCAAGGGTCCTGAAATTTTGAACAAATATATCGGTGCGAGTGAGAAAAGCGTACGAGACCTGTTTGAAAGAGCTCAAGCTGCTAGGCCCTGTGTCTTGTTCTTCGATGAATTCGACAGTATTGCGCCCAAGCGTGGTCATGATTCCACGGGTGTCACAGATCGCGTGGTCAACCAACTGCTCACACAGATGGATGGTGCGGAAGGGCTTTCTGGAGTCTACGTTCTCGCCGCGACTTCTCGGCCGGATTTGATTGATCCTGCACTGCTGCGTCCGGGTCGTCTTGACAAGTCTCTACTCTGCGATATGCCGAACCACACAGATCGTGCTGACATCATCAAAGCTGTCAGTTCGAAGTTAGTGATGAGCGACGAAGTTGCCGCTCGCCTAGATGAAGTCGCTGCAAGAACAGAGGGCTTCTCTGGAGCTGATCTTCAAGCCGTCGTATATAATGCCCACCTTGAAGCTGTCCATGATGCTCTCGGAGATCACAATGCTGATAAGCCAGCAGCCAAAAGTAATACCAAGCAGTCGACGAGTACCAGTACAAAGTCCTTCATCCAATTTCTTTACTCCACATCAGAGCAGGCCAACGGAGCAGTATCTATGCCTCCACCTGCAGCTGTTGCGGCCAAGCTCGACGCGATCAAGAGTGCCCGGCGACGCCAACGGCAGATTGCGCAAGGCACAGCCAATGCTACGACTACTGCCACAAACGAGACCACTCAGGAGGAGCCTCGTCAAGAGATTATTATTAAATGGGAGCACATGGAGCGGTCACTCAACACAACACGTAGCTCACTCAGTCCAACAGAGCGACGGCGACTCCAGGCGATATACCGTGAGTTTGTAGTGGGCCGGAATGGTGAGATGCCTAACGGTGAGGGCAGTCAAGAGATTGGGGGGCGAACAAGCCTGATGTGATTACACAGTGATATATGTACATTGAGTTCCAATAGATCTGTATAGACGATTGTATAAGGAATGTATACTACCTGTAACGCTGTTCGCTTATATGCTATTAGTAGCGGGGGTAATAGCGATTTGTCCAGCTATGATGACAAAGCACAAGACTCACAGCCCGAGTAATGTTGAGAAAAGGCAATGATCCTATACTTCAAAGTCAAGCTAAAGACTGGGTAACAGATAAAGAAAGTAACGTAAGTAAAGCATATCTAAACTCGCTCGGTGATGGCTAAGCAGATATCATAATACTGGTAGTAAGAGATATACTGTACATAGCATATATAGAAGCTAACAGGTTTGTGAGTTATTCTTTGTGTGATCAAAGTCAACATACGTGGGAGTAAATAGATGCTGAACTGAATATGGATTCCAGTCAACGCTTATACTCTTGGTCATAGAGGTTTTCCATGGCGTTTCTTTTATTTGGATCAAAATGCCAAAGATTTCGCTGGAATGCAACAGCTCGTCTCGGTGGCGCAATTGGTTAGCGCGTCTGACTGTTAATCAGGAGGTTGTGAGTTCGATCCTCACCTGGGACGGTCTTTTCTTTTTGTTTTTCCATGTTTTCCTCCCGTGTGTCCTTTGAAACTTCAAGCCAGTAACTAAACTAGACAGGCATATATGGCAGGTAGTAAAGCCGACAAGGTCATCCCTCTATCTGGTCGAGTCTTTTTTCTTGGACCAAAAAGGCATGAACAAACTCAGGTGGACACTAACCCATGGAAATAGTATATGAAACGACACTGCCCTGCCTAGTACCTGAGTTATCAATCAATCTATTAGTAGCCTTGCATTCGTTCAGGAAACTAGGAATAGACGCAAACGATGGCCTGATGACCAGCCCGAAAGATAAATTTACTGCTATCAAGTAGCAAGTAGAAATTACCAGACGGAATAGAGATGAGGGGGTGGGAGAAAAGTGAGCGTAGCAGGCGGATTTTAGTAGTGATAAGCCCAGTCCAGGTCTGTCTACAAACGAGGGAGACACGGTGAGCAAGTAGTACAACAAGGTACTTGTTAAGTCGGAGATCTTTAAGCGAGCAGTTTGGCCAGCGAGTTCAGCGAGGTAGCCATACATTTGATGGATTGCAGGATCTAAACCACGTGTCTACTTCATTCGACTGAATTGACCATCCAATGGAAGAATGTTATTCGCTCGCCCTGCTGCTAGCAGATAGTTAGTTACTTGAACGAACTCGTGTAGGGAACCTAATCAATGTAGAACAGCTGTTAAGAGGGAAGGAAGTCACCACTGATCAGGAGGCCAATGTTCAGTTTTTGAAGTTAGGGCTACAGTTATTGTGCCACCAAGTAAAAATTCGGTCCAGGAGGGCACTGTTAGGTATACAGGCACGCTGTTGCAAAGGTTTAGATTCAGGACTGAATCTAGAGTACACACATCCGTGAAAAGGCCAAACCAAGCTCCTGGCCTTATTCTGCAGCCACACCGGAATAGGGCTATTCTGCCTATTTCATGTACTCCCTGGGGGATACATAACAGCACTCACAAGCCCGCATACTGGATGCGTACTTGAATTATCAGAAGTTCAAACTTTCTGCAACATCCTGTTCAATACTTTCGGTACCGAAAATAAAGCAAAAACCCCAAATTTACAAGATTACGGGGTAGGTTGCCGCTGGGTAGTTTATAGCCGGAAGCCTCTCCATTTACTCATTTCTATACAGAGTCAAGCTCACGACTGGGTGTGCATCAGT